>NC_063203.1:300000-388351 GCF_017589495.1 Alosa alosa
GGGTCAAGGCGGAAAGGGGAATCTGGGCGGGCATTTCGATGCTATGTCCAGCCCACCACAGGAGATTGCAAAAAAATCTAACTGATCAAAAGCAGCAATAGCAGAGACAGAACATTATGTCAATCTATAAATTTACAAAGTCTCCAGTCATTCAATGCCTGCTAGAGTTGACTGTAGCTTGGAATGCAATCAGATGCCATAATAGGCTATCCTAAAATCCAGCGAAAAAACAAAGCATGTACTCATGAGCGTCTGTCTGCCCTATATCCTCTGATTGTAATGCTTACAGATATCTAGGCGATATTTGTAACATTTGTTTTGTATTTGGCCTGTTATAAAATCGTGTAGACCTATTGAACACATTAGGAACCGCAAAGTTGGAGAAATGCATAAAGACATTGCTGCAAATTTAAACCGGATTACTCTGGAATGGCTAACTGTACAGGGGCACACCTTTGTGTTCGGTAAGGTCTGCTGTTTATTCTGATATATGGTGTGTCATGTGTTGAGGTAAAGTTCGCTAAGTATTCCAAGATGAATGGGTAGGGAGACGGGCGCAAAAAAATATGATTACATTAAAGTTACCTTTCTCGCGAACCGTTTACCACAACAACTAACCACTATCATCGTTTAAAAGCTGAGAAAAAGCTCTTTCGTGTGATACATGTGATGTCTGTGATAATAGGCTACTTCGCAAGTAGTTCAGCAAATTTGGGTGGGACAGAATGCCATATCGGTTATGGATCACATGATGTAGCCGCTTTAAATGCATTATCGCTTCACTAACACGCGAATAAGAAAGAAAAGAAAAAAGAAACCAATGTGCTTATGTCACGATTTTCGATAGGCCCAGGCCTATAAGACAGCTATGGTAACTTAACAATTAGGATTTGCTTTGCCTACACTGCTGTTTGGTTGTCCCAAACTTTGAGACGATCCATACTCGCATTAACTGAATCTTATCAACCCGAACTGCGATGTTCCAAACAGAGTGACAGAACATCATGACGAGCACTAGGCCTACGCTTAAATTTTTTATGACTGAATGGAACGTTGCGTTTTTAAGCGCCAGAAATGCTCATCACGTCGTGTGACAAAGTTTACACCAATCATCATCTTCTAATGTATCCTTATGTTGAGATGTCCATTCTCTTTGCCCTAGGCTATCATTTGTGCGCGAAGCATGTTTCAATTAAGAGAATACACAAGCTATTTTTTATTGTTGTAATATTGAATGATTTCATGAATAAATTGTACACACAGTGCGTACAGGATTACGGCTGGCGGCGCCACTGACCAAGGCCACACTGTGAACCTCTGATTTTCAAAGGGAAATCACAGCTAACGCAAGGGCAACTCTTCAATTTCCCTTCCAAATTACTTTTTATTGTCTGAAGACATCTATCGCAAGAATCTAACATTCTAACAGCAACAGCAAAGCAAATGCAAGCTAACCAAAGTGCAGTCGGTTCTCCCGCCATGGTTTTTGAAATCACACACCTGCATCTGAAGCCCCACACACGCATAATAAGGCCTACGACTATCACTCTACACACCCCCTGTTGCACGTCACAATTTAATTTACCATAGCTGATCCTGCCTTCTGGCTCCCTAAAATGCCGCATCATGTGAACAGATCAGCAGGCCAGCAAATTTTCACCTCGCTTTCAGACACAAAAAGACGGCAAAAAGACGTCCCCTCTTCCCGCAAATTTAGCGGGATCTCTGTATGAAAAGGCCTCTTGTTTCTTTTTGATGCATCTGTGTACACATGAATATTATTTCCATACTTTTCTCTCACAGATATTTCAAATGTACAATTATCAATAGTAACTCCACTCCCCCTTTCTTCCAATAATGCTAAATCTATTGCTACTTCTTCAAACATCCATGGAACACTTGAATATACTTGAATTTCCCCAGGAGGATCAATAAAGTATCTATCTATCTATCTAGCTATCTCTATCTATTCTAATGTTGGACTTACACTTAGTGTTGTAATTTCCATTTCCCTTGCAACATTTCCTATTGTCCACCCAAAACATGAGCTCTTTTTTATCCTTCTCTTGGCAGGGCATTAGAACCCTCTGACAAGGATGGTCCTCTTTGTGGCCCTTGTTTGCCCAGTAAACTAGAGGCAACTGCTCTCTTTTTAGCTTACGAGGCATCTCTCCCATTTCCACTTGGATTGCAGCCACAGGAGTAGTTTTATATGCCCCACTACATAATCTCAAAGCCTGATATTGTATTACATCCAGTTTACTTAACTGAGTTGCAGAAGCAGACCCATATATAAAACATCCATAATCCAACACTGACCTCATTAACCCTATGTACATAGTTTTCATAGCTGGTCTGCTTGCACCCCACTCTACTCCCCTCAAACATCGCATAACATTTAAGATCTTCTTACACTTGTGTGTAAGCGTCTTGTCATACCACAGTCCTAAATACCTAAAGAAGTCTACTCTTTCTAATTCTGATCCATATATCCTAAGTTCTGGATTTGTTTTCTTTCTTGTAAAAAACATGGTCTTTGATTTATCCACTGAGAATCTAAATCCCCATTCAAATGTCCATCTTTCAATATTATTAATTGCTTGTTACATTTTATTAACAACATATTCAACATTACTTTTCTTCCACATAGCACCATCATCTGCGAACAGAGCTACAGTACATTGGCTGAGCATCCAACATCTTTAAACACATCATTAATCATTATTGAAAAAAACAAAGGACTATCTATTGATACTCCCTTGAGGAGTACCATTCTCTACTTCATAATAACTACTTAATACTTCATTAATTTTAACCGCTATTTTCCTTTCTGTTAAGAAATCCTTACACCAGCTAAAAACTCTTCCTTTTATTCCCATTAGTTTTAACTTGATAAGCAGTGCCTTCTTCCACAGCATATCATAAGCCTTTTCAATATCAAAAAACACCACTAGTACTGTCTCTTTATTTGTCTGAGCTCTCCTTACGTCATCATAGCTGCCAACTCTCACGCATTGGCCGTGAGACACACGCATTTGATTAGTTTCACACACTCACACGCCACACCCACGATTTCTCACGCTGAAGTGTCAACCCGGTCGGTCAGATGCCTGAAAAATGAGTTTAGCCTATAGATCTACCTGTTGAGCCCACGGTTATGCTTTCAGAGGCGGTGAGAGGGTTCAAGAGCACCCCTGTCTGTGGAATTTTCTAAATTTTCTCTCTTTTGCGATGCTACTTCAAAAGCCATCCCAGGCGCATTCCCCCGGCTTCAGGTAGGCCTAAGCTTTGAGTATTTTTCACGCTGAAGTGTCAACGTGGTAGGTCAAATACCTGGCAGATGAGGTTCAACTAAACTAAACCTATACATGATATCACGCATCATGCGAACGAGCGGAATCTAAGCTTTCCAATGATATTAGCGCCAAGTTGCTGTGATAAATGGTTCGAGAAAATTATCATTGAACCGACGTGCAATTTAGGATAATCATATTTGCATTTTGCACACAGTGCACACCCATTACTCTCGGTTGTAATATCTCACTAACCCTTCACACAACATGTGGCAAACCTAATATCACAATAAACAGCAAACCGTACCGAATACGAGGATATAAAGCATGCCTCTGTTTTTGAAATTGCAACACATTTCTACATAGCCTCATTGGGGCGAAATTATAATGTATTCTAATGTAAACTATTTGTCAGTAGGCCTACATACATTTTTGTAAATTGCTCAGTAGATTATCCCACTATCATGGTTCTTATATTGTCAGGTTCCAGCCAATCCCACTTACACAGATAAATGAATATATTTATATTGCCATGCTTTCTAGTGACATTAATGCAAAAATATAAAGAAAATCAAATAAGGAGACACAAATATTGATATAAAAGCCTGACATAAGCCATATGCAAACATTCACATCATGCAGATATGGGTACATCCTGAAAAAGGAATAGCCTGTAGGCTATGGCCATTACAATGACCAATATATTATCTTAAATGAACTAGCTGAAAAACACAGGTGACCACTTCTGCATAATTTCATGGAGTGCTGAACATTTCTGAACTGTGAAATGGACCATATGTTTTTGTGGTTGTGAACTTATTGCAATATCACCATAACTATTCCACCTGTGAATGCATGGTTATAATTCTGAAGTGCAAAATAGCTTAGGCTACAGCACAAATATTTCCATAAAAATAAGCAAGTCTGACCTCTGAATTTATTTTTAAAAGTGCACCAGATTGATGCATTTAAAAGTTACCAACATTAAAAATGTTACAAATATACAAACATTTAAAAAAATATACAAACATTTCTTAAATTCTTACAAAACACCCACCCACTTTTTAAAATTGTTAGTTTGGACACCCCCACTATTGCCGTATGAAATACCAGTGCTGTTTGTGCGCCAAATAAATAATAACCTATAGGTTTATGTAAAACTCCCCATTAACAGCATCCGTCACTAACCACAGCTAGACTGCACAATGGTAGGCCTTAAAAGCATGACATTTTAAGCTTTAGTTTGATATTTAATTTACTTTATCCGCTTTCATGCGTTCATTGAGCGTCCGCGGTGCTGTAATGGAAACCTTATTGCGTAGCCAAGTAGCCTATATATTGAGTTATTTTTTAAATTATGCATGATTTACTTTTTTATTAATTTCGTAGGCTGGCTTTATTTTGTTATATAGAAGTATCTAAATAACCTGGTAAAATGTACCAGAATTCAGGAAATTTCATCTAGTCCAAAAAAAAAATTCTGGGGGAGGGCTAGATCCCTTTGATACCAATGTTAATTTAACTCTGGGACCCTGGTCCCTACACCTGAGAACCAATGTACTTTTTTTTTTACTGTACGGTATAATGCTGAACGAGCCAAACAAAAATTTCCGCAGCAAAATTTTGGTTGGCCCCACCAAACTCCAAGGTTTTTTGAAAAGTTGGCAGCCCTGCGTCATACTCCAAACACACCATAGGATCCATTGTTCCTCTTCCTCTTCTTAACCCACTCTGATAATTTTTGATCAGACCTCTAGTCTCCAAGTACCATTCTATCATTGACCATCCTTTCCATAGTTTTCCCCATCTGAGAGGTCAAAGCAATTGGTCTATAGCTTTCTGGAACTGTTGGATCTTTCCCTGGCTTCCTTATAGGTATAATTATAGACTCTTTCCAACTTCTTGGAATAGTGCCTTCTTTCCATACCTTATTGTACAAATTTAGCAACATCTCTTTCCCTTTATCACTGAACTGTTCTAGCATGACATAGCAGATACTATCCCTTCCTGGAGTTGATTTACCCAGCTTCCTTAAGGCATTATTAAGTTCAGCTATTGTAAATAACCTATTTAATGCACTACCATCTTCACCATCACCTTCCTGACTGATACTCCCATATCTTCCAATAGTATCCTCCCTTCCTCTTGACTTAAATTTCAGAACTATGTACTTTTAGTGTCTTTGCTATTAGCTCCGCGTTAGCTTCACACTCTTAGAATTTGGAGGGCCTCCAGTCACTCTGCTTGTCTAGCAGGTTCTTGGGAGAACCTTTCATAGTTCGTGTTGGTTGAAGGTTCCTGGATGAACCAGAATGTGCCGTGCGCGAGCTGGACATTTGAAATTTTGTCAGTTGGTTTGTCAGAGCCTCCTGAGTTTGCAACAAACTATCTGCAGGTGGGTAATGGTGTCTATTTATAGTTAAATATTTATAAAGATATGACATAATGATACATGGTGAGCCCATTCAAGTGTCGATAACAAGTGTTTTCAAAGCGTCGCGGTGTTTAGGCTACGTTTACAGTTTAGATCTTTGATGGCTAACGCTCATTTTACCGCTAGTGCTAGCAATTCCTGGTCATTGTTTTATTGATTGTTAGTTGCATATTTATTAGCTAGTAATGAAATTCATTTGAATGACATTGAGATAAGATTTCTAGTTTCACTTCTCATTCGGTTTACAAAGTTATATCTCTATTGAGCCCATTATAGCCTACTATTAAAGTTATACTTTGGCTCCACAATGCTAGCCATAAAGTTACAGTTGTATCGCTAGCCATAAGGTTTTTTGTTTCCCTGTCGTCAAACAGCATTTTAAATATTACCAAGATGTTCACGTGTGTAAGAGTTTAAGATTGGGATGAAGTAGTTCTAGGCTATATTGTGAATGTTAAACCTCTAGGTAACTATTTGGAAACATGTTTAGATAGCTCTTAAAGTGAACGTCACCTTGCGTGCTATTAAACCCAATAGGAAACCCACAAATGCTCGCTCGCTTCATATGCTCAGCTAAACGATAACATGGACAGATACAGTTGTATTGCTATCCATACCCAGGCAACAGTCTGTTTGTGTATCCTACAAGATAACTCGAAAAGTAGGCTACTGCACGGATTTAGATTACATTTTGGACAACAGATGATCCTGTCGGTGATCCTTCTGAAATTTAACGTTATCGCCTTGGCGGAGGTCACTCTCCAAGTGCTTTCCTAGTACTGGACATTTTTTGTTTGGCGTGTATTCAGGGCTGACGTTTTTAATTGGACAAGCTTATGGAGTAAGATCAATTGTTTGCTACATGTTTGCAATCTCGCAGCCTATGTTTCTGTTGGCAATTGCCTGTGAATCTAATATTTGTCTAATGTCTAGGCTATAGAGCCTAGGTCCTCACCTTGTTATGACTATCAGGTTCATGAAACTGTTCACAAGTGGCCCGGCCAGACCTTGGGCTTTCCCACATAGTATTCAACTGAACTTCTTGTAAAGCTATAGTTTTTTTCGAAATTGGATTATTAGTGCACTTTTAGCTGACCTCCCTGCAGGTGTTGTGAAATGATTAAGTGATACAGTAGCATGTTTAGTATTAGTCATTTAGTTAAGTGATCTAGTTTGTCTTCATTGGCAACCGAGATTAAATTCAAATCCATTACACAAGCATACTAGGTGGATCTGCATTTTTTACATTTTAGCTAAATATTTTTGTTTATGTTTTGTTGTATCACATGTCGCTGGAAAAAGTGTCTGCCAAGTACATATAAACATAAACAAATGAAATAACTTAATAAATAAATAATAAAATAGGCTAATTGTTTCCATTTTCTGTTCCTTTTTACAGAGTGAACAGATCAGTTTCACACTGGACAGTTGAAGTCGTCTGTCACTGGCTTGAATCAAATAACCTTGAACCATATACAGAAGCATTCAGAGGTGGGAGTTAAGCTAAAATGATTGTTGTTTACAAGCTAAAATGATTGTTGTTTACAGTTGCCCTTTGTGTGACAAAGACTCTTTTTCATTGATCAAACAAATTCGCCACATTGGACTCTACCATGTAAATGATGCCACGTTTCCATTTACATGTGGCCTGAATGGATGTGCACAGGTCAACAAATGCTTCAGTTCCTACAGATAAATTGAGTTTAGTTTAGCTTTATTTGCAAGAAAATATTAAGCAAATTCAACTCAATGTAGTTTATCTTTATTTGCAAGAAACTATTAAGCAAATTCAACTAAATCTAAATGGCTGGATGTAGCTAAATTAAATTGAGTGCAAATGGTTACCTAAATAACATTAAGTAATTCTGGCATGTCACATTTTACTCAAAATATTTGATTGGAGTTTGCTTGGCTAAACTAAATCAAGCCAAGCAAACTCCAATCAAATATTTTGAGTAAAATGTAATATTATTTTCTTGGTACAAATTAAGGTTAGATTTTAAGGTTAAATTGAATTAAAACTCAAAAGGTATGATTATAACTTTGCCTTTATTAATGCACATGCAAATTCCAACAAGGAAAACACAATTCCGCATGAGACAGATGAACACAGAAGCGATATGCATGTATGAACATTGGTTGCTCACTGGTCTTGTGTGCCTAAAATATCAAGATTGATAAAAATATTAAAATATAATAACAATAATCCTGCTCTCAATCAAAACGGCAATGAGGACAATATATTTATAAATAAGGGAGCAACAGCAGTAGAGAATGAGAGAGAGGTAGAGTGTGATAGAGAGAATGAAAGAAAAAGGGAAATAAATAAATAAAAAGAGCCCAAAAACACAGATACTTTGGCGTGAATTTAAGTGTCATTTGGTTCTTAAGGTAGAAACACTTGGGTGAGAGCTTCTCACCATCCATCTGCATGACCACTTTTTGCACGAATTTGTGCCTGATACAAAGCCAAACACCATACAGCAAGATATTGTGTGTGTATGTGTAAAAGTGTGCCGAGAGAGAGAGAGGACGAACGATAGAAAGACAGAGAGAGAGAGAGAGAGAGAGAAGGGAAGAGAAAGAAAGAAAGAAAGAAGGCCCACTTGCCCATCTAATGATTTGGTTCTTAAGATTACGAACCTTGGGTAGGAGCTTATCACCATCCATCTGAATGACAACTTTTTGCATGAATTTGTAATAGTATTGAAGAGTTCAACATTGATTCAATGTGTATATGACCCCTAGCTTCACCAAAGTCCTTTTAGGCAAGTCCCTCCACTCGGCAGCCATAATGCAACGCTTTTTTGCCACTCATCGGGCATCCTATTTGGCAGAAATGCACGTGGGCAAGGCTTCACGACACCAACCTTACTCCAGCGCCGAGTTCACAACACATGATTGGCACGATGTCTGCACAACACATCATATGATTGGCTCAATGTATTCACATGTCAACGTTTTGCCGAGGAAGGGGTGGGATATGTGTATACAACGGCGTTACTAACTAACCCCATGCATTTCTATGGAGGATTTTTTGAGTGCTGTGTCTCCTCATTAGAAAGTCTCTGGCTTCACTGCACAGCCTTGTGCAACAGACCAGGTTCCTCCAAAATGATGCCTCCATCCACAACGATGCCGATGTCCTCATGTTCCAAGGGGTGGTTTTCTCTTGACACCTCCTTGCCATGGATATCCTGTACAAAATTTAAAAAGCTGCTTTAGGTTGACGCTTGAGAAAAGGTACGAGCTGGGAGCTGGCTTAAAGGTTTTTGGCTTAAAAGTGGGCATAAAAATAAATGGGACCATTGATGAGTTAACACCCTTTATTGCAATTTCATCATGCACTTTATTAGTGTTACTTACCATGTACATGTATGAGAGAATCATCATCTTCACCAAAATAAAGGCACAGGGTCTTGATGGCTGCCTCCCTCCTCAGATGTACAGTCTCTGTCTGTTCAGATACAGGGATATTAATTATTTTGTGAAAATACAATCAATACTCTAAATAATAATAACCTCTATTTCTAAAGCACTTTTAATACAGAAGATTCAGTTCAGAGTGCTTTACAACAGATAACAGGCATTTGGCAAGCATTTCTTTGGTTGAAACACACCCCATAATCACGTCCCAACTAAGCAGCGTCAGACTTAAATTCTGACAGGAATTGAGTATGACGACATCAGGCTAATAAGTGAGTGTACCAGTTGGGGAAGGAACAATGTGAGCAAAGGGAAAATGAGTGAGTGGGTGAATGTATGACGACTCATGTAGTCGTATCAATCCTGAGGAGTCCAGTTATAGTTAGACACAAAATCATAATGCCTCTATCTGTCGCTATGTTGTAATAAGGCACATAAGAGCAGTGTGTGAGTAGGGTGACTAAGTAATGGCAGTAGCAGAAACAGATCCAATGTGATCATTGTATGTAATATGTAAGAGAAGTAAACAATAATAGTAATACAAACTTACACCTTGCAAAATCCTCAAATGTTTGGCCATTTTATGTCCTTTAAACCTTCTTCTGGAACTTATGACCTTCTTCTTCTGGAAAACGGCGGTCACTGGACATCCAAGGTTACGCATCTTTGACCTGTAGCTTGCCTGAATACCGAAGCATCACAGGCATTTCCTGATCCAGTCATCAAGCAAGGACATTTCTCAATACCTGTAACTAAAGAGGATAGAAACACATTTATAATATAAATTAGGGCTGTCAATCGATTAAAAAAAATAAATCTAATTAATTACATACTCTGTGATTAATTAATCTAAATTAATCGGATATATAATTTTTGCTGTGAAAGTATTTTAAATATTTAAATTCAAATGAATCATTGAATAATCAGCATTAGTGACATTAAAGTTCAAAGACTCTTTTATTATGCTTTTTATTGTGCTTCGGGAAGAAGTTTTCACATACAAGGCATTTCAGGCCACAGATATAACCTAGGGGACACAATGAAAATAAATTAACACTCCCCTCAATGTCAACACTTATTTCTTTGCATTGATGTGCGACTATAGAGTTGATGAACTCCAGTGATATGCTAATTCCTTGCTGCAGACATTGCAGAGGACTTTATTTTCAACACTTTAACACAGGCCATTTTTTAAAAGTAAATGTTCCAATCAATGATCCAGGCAGCACGTTTTCTTCTCTCTCCTTCATTTTACATTCTAATTTTTGCTGACTAGAACAGCTCGGGGTCAAAGGTCATACGGAATCGATTAATCTGCACAAATTTTTTTAATCAGTTTATTTTTTCTGAAATTAATTAATCGAAATTAATCAGTTATTTTGACAGCCCTAATATAAATATAAAGTATACATTTATGAGATATACTTATTTAATACATACACAAATGGTACTAGTTAATCAAACGATTTTGACAATTTAATTGCCATTTGACATTTGATTATCTTACAGTCTACCAACAATAGCTACACAGCCCTGCTTGATGGTCTGACTGTCCCCTTGGAGGGAACACATTTCGAATTTCAACACCATGGAACAAATAAAATGTTCAACCAAGACCTGCTTAACAGGTGCGTAGCATCAGCCTGTCCATATCTTGCACTGCTGTTGAGTTTGAGAAATGCCACCACCACCACACATATTCAGCACTGGCAATGACATTATTGAGAAAATAGTGGTACTCCATTACTGACAGAATAAATCAACACGTTTCTAAACCTAGCGTAAATGTGGCTTTTGCCCAACAATGTCCGAGTTATGACCTGACCTAATCACTCACGATACATGCGTCCAATTTCTTTCCTTTTTACATGTACCTTGGCCTATATTCTGAGTCTCCAAACAAACGTATTTTTACGTACACAGGGGTCGGTGAAAACGTGTTCGGTTAGCTAACTAGCTAACGTTAAGGTGAACCATATTTCAGGCAAGATCTATGTTCCAATTCAGTTAGCAGCTAATGTTAATTGTACAAACTTTAATGGGTCCACTGAGTTTCAACAACCTATTGTCAAACATTAAGGTCTATATTTATTTTGAAGTTATTCAATCAATTACGTCGAGGAGGTAATAAAAGTAAACTTTAAGATGAACTTGTTAGCCAAGTTAACCTTATATTGGAGTAGGTAAAGTTAACGTTAGCTAGCTTGCTAGACGATTTCTTAAATATTCAAGAAAACAGCGCTATCGTGTCAAATAAAGCAATTAAAGACACTCCAAATTTCTAATGGTAAACTGACTGTCAAATGAAGTTTAATAATATACCACTTACCGTTAAAAGTCAAAACCGAAGGTTTCAAGTGCAGATCTCTTCAAGCCAACGGAACCGTTTGCAAAATGGAGGACAATCGTCTTTTGGCAGCCATATAAACGCATGCGCAGTACCGCCTCTGAAGCAAAACCCCTTTTTTTCTTGCAGATATTACTTAACTGAAATTAGTTTTTTCTAAAACACAAACAAATTTTTTTCTTGCAAATATTACTTATCTGAAATGAGTTTTTGCAAAACACAAACAAATTGAGTATATAAATACAGTTTCATTTAGGGAAAAATTACTACATGTCAAAATCATTTTTTTCAGTGTTGATGAATTTGAGATTGTCAATCCCCTTGGAGCAAAGAGAGGAAAGCACAAACTAACTGCTGTGTATTTCAAATTAGGAAATCTTCACCATCGTTATATATCCAAAGTTGAGCACATCTACCTTTCCATCTTGGTAAAACACAAATTTATCCATAAAGACACATATTCAGGCCTCTCATAGATGATGTTAAGCTCCTCGAGACAGAGGGAGTTTTGTTAGAATGCTGCGGAGAGTCAAAGCGATTTTTTGGCTCTATTGCCACCATCTCAGGCGACAACCTCGCATCTCACGCTGTTGCAGGCTTTTCTAGAAACTTTAGTCATGGGCGTATATGCCGATTTTGCATGGCAACAAGAGAGGAAGTGAGGGCAAAGTTCAGAGAAGAAGAGTATGTGATGAGGGATGGGAACAACTACAGTTATCACCTCAGGGCTGTGGAAGAAGATCCTGAAAATGGTTTAGTGTATGGTGTGATTCGACCATGTTGCTTTGCCAGTCTAAACTACACCCCAGCTTTAATGATGCACCTCTTTCCTCCTGATCTAATGCATGATGTTCTAGAGGGTGTGATCCTTTTTGTTCTCAAACACATCTTGAAGAAAATGATAAGGGATAGGATACTAACTCTTGGTCAGTTGAACTATGAAATTGAAAACTACCAATATGGTTGAAATAATAAAACATCCCAGCCTCAACCCATTACAGAGAGGATGCTGAGAAGTGGTGGTCAGCTCTCTGGGAGTGCCTCTGAGAAGTGGACTCTGTTTCGCCTTCTACCTCTTTTGATTGGTCCCTTGATTGTGCCTAACAAGTGCTGGGACTGCTACCTGTTGCTACGTGAGGTTGTGGATATCATAATGGCACCAGCTGTCAGAAGATCATGGATGCCATATTTGGAGAAAAGAAAGATCTTTTTGAGAATCTGTCCATTCCAAAGATGCACTACATTGTGCATTATCCACAATTAATTACCCTCTATGGGCCACTAGTCTACCTCTCATGCATGCGATTTGAAGCTAAACACCAGTACTTCAAAAAACTGTCATCCGTGGTGTGCAACTTCAAAAACATCACAAAGACGCTGGCAACAAGGCATCAGATGAGACAGTGCTGGGAGCAGGCTAATGAGAAAAGTTTGGGGAAAGAAGTAAGCCACACTGGGAGCTGCAGTGAAATTAGAGGAGGGTGTCTACCAAATAGTGCTTCACAGGCATTGCTGAAAAGGATAGATGTGCCTCTGGAAGACCTTGTGATGCAAACAACAAAATCACTTGTCTGCAATGATGTGCCTTATCGTATTGGAGAGTTGAAAGTGATTGAATTCCTTGAAAGTGAGGACATTCCTATTTTCTTAGAGGTCAAGGCTATATACTGCATAAACAGTCAGTGGTTTGTTGTTGGAACACGGATGGTTCCTTCTTCATTTGAATACCACTTGCATTCCTTCAAATTAGAAGAGAAGGGATGGGTTGCCTTGAAAGTAGGAGAAGAAGTGGATCATCATGGGCTTGACATCCATTGCAACACGGAGGGAGAACGATACGTCACTTTGAGATACTGGGTCTTGTAACGTCTCGCCTTGAACAACTACTACAACAGCTGAATTTGAATAGGTGAATTTGAATATGATGTGAATTCGTTTGTTATGTTTTTGTGCACAACCTGTGCCTCTAGTGTGTGTTTGACGTTTACAGCCCCTGTGTTATCTTCCGAGACCAGACTTTTTCACAGTGTATTTGTGGGGCAGACAGCTAGCGGATCAAGGGGAGACAAAAGTGAAATTGTGCTGAAACGATGCAGAAACTCAGTGCACCTTTAAGGGAACTAATACATTGATTTTCTTCTGCTTGCCCCTTTACCCCCTCCACCCCCACCCCCTACCCTCCACAGAGAATGACATTGATGGAGAAACCTTGCTTTTACTGACAGATCGCATGGTTGAAAAGCTCATCCCAAGTATTAAAAATCAGGTTTTTTTTTTTTAAAAAGCTAGAGAGTTTAAAGCAAAGAGATGAATCTGAAGCCGATACTTCATCTACTGGGTAAACACAATTTCTAAGTTGAATCATGCTATTCAAATTATAATTGATAGTTTTAAAAATGTGACATGGTCAGCTATGTGATAAATGTTAAAATAACATTTTTACTTTTGTAGAACCCCAGAAACACCAAAAGAATGCCCTGCAACCAAAAAAGAATGGCCAATCATTTACAGGCTTCCCAAGTTCCCTACCACCCTCCAGCAAAGACTTGATGAAAAAAGTGAGGTCTTCATAGCTTCAGCTTTTAGGAATAAATGGAGATCCCAAATTGTCCAGGTTCTTTTTGATGACATATGTAGCTACACATGGTAAGTACTTTGATTTTATACTTAAAGGAATTATTCGAAGTGAATCAATCCGTAGCCCTGTTTTTGTCTTGTTGCCTAGTGCTGTTGTCACTGTAGAAGGGCTCTAGACCTAATTTCTCAATGGTGCAACTAAAAAAAATCTGAGGTTGCTGAGAGTGCGACCAGCTGTTCCAGGGGAGAAAAAGTCTCCACACGGAAAGTTTCCCTGTGTTTTGACCAACTAACACACACCTAACTATAAACATTACAGTTGGACTTCGTAAACCTACTACATCATTGGGACCCAACCTTTTCCTAAAACGTGTTTCTTTCCCCCACTTACTCCTTTTACTCTCTTCATTGTCCTGTATGCATAAATGCATAAAGGCCCATGTATAGACTTGTAAATAAACAGTGTAGGCTAAATGTACTAACTTAATCCTATTTGCGTTTTGCAGGTATCCCTCAAGTAAAATGTATAACGACAGTTGTTCTGCGCTGGTTGCAAAGTACAATTTCCTCCGGGATCACACAGGGAAAGGCTATGTAAGTCTTAGTTGTTAATCCTCGTAATTTGTAGTTTTTGTAAGAGCATCACAATTTTTTATATAGGTAAGCATTGTTTATTTTCTTATTAAAACAGGAATCGTGGCATCAAATGATAAAAAATAAATTTAAAAAAGAACGAAGACCCTTGGTGTTCATTCCTGAGATTCAACAAAAAAAGACCTCAAGCAAAACTCCGCCAGAAACAACATCCACTGCTATAATGGTAATGGACTGAACTGGGAAACCCACCAAAATGTAACATTGTCCAGGATCTCAGGATCCTGTTTCATGTGTCCTTTCTTTCATAAAATATTGTGCTGACATCATTACTATTAGTACTTCACTTTTTTGTCACTGGCAGACTGTAGATGGAACTAGCACTCTTGGAGAGGATGCCATCAGCCTTGGATGCCACCGGGAAAAGATGCAGGCTGAGTGCCATAAAAAACACCCAAATCTGTCTATTCTACAAGACAAAATGGCCCGAACAAGGGTAGAGAGAACAGTATACTTAGAAAACCATTCGACAATGGAGACCCTTGACGAGTACCCTGCACTGCGATTTCCAATAGTAGTGAGTATGATTTCACTGTCACTTTGTTAACTTGCAAACTGTCACGTTTCCCCTGTAGTCTGTGAGCCAGATTTGGCCCATCGGTAGGCTACCACTTTTAGACATAATTTCTAGAAAATGAATGGGACATTTACACACAGATATTACACGACACGGGTGTGCCGTCCTTGAGTTAGAAAACATGCTAAAGTATTACATTGGTGTTAGCTTTTCTTTCTTTTTTGTGCTATTGGCCTAATTATGTTCATTATAAGCCTCAGGTGGTATTTATTACATAAGGTAAAAAACGTAACAAATATATATCCCCATAAAACTTCCTCAGATGATTATTAACATTAAGGCAACATTTTTTTTTTGTATTTTGCAAGTTTTTTAAAATGTGCAAATGAGACATCATAATATATTTATTTGTGTGTTTTTGTGTGTTATTAAAAGCTTCTTGCAGAAACAAATCACCAGCTTGATGTTGACGTTGATCGCAGCATTATGTCAGGAATGGGAATTGTAGCAAGAAAAATTATAGAAGAATGCCAACGACGAGCCACAGGACGGGATCTCTTTAAAATGTATGACGATGCCAAGGATGCATTTGCGGAGGAATCCCACAGAGGTCTTCAGTTGATTCTCGCCACATTTCTCCTGCCACATTTATTCAGGGAGGACCCCAATGCCATTTATCTCATCAACAAGGTATGGTTTAATGTCAGTAGGTCAAAATGCTGTCTTGATACGTCTCAGCAGTTTCCTATAACATTTTTTGTTCTGCCCTAGGACCCAGAGGTTCCAACGCCGGTACTAATCATTACCGGAAACCCCTTCTTGGAGGCTACGTTTGGTGTGCGTCTGGACTACACAGATATCCTCACCCACAAAGTTGATGACATCACCCTCTGGCTTGCAACTTTGATGTCAATTTATTTTGTGTTCAACATCGAATACCACAAAAAGGTCAAAAACACTCTTAGTTTCATTGAGAAGTACCTTATGTCCAATACACCAGAAGGAAAAATCTCTCCCACTGTCATTAAAATGGCTAACTATTTGTTTTCTTAAGCATACTGCATTGTCTGAACAGTCATCTCATTCTCTCTCTTGCTCGCTCTCTCTCTCTTTCTGTCTCTCTCACTCTCTCTCTCATTTGTAAAACATAACAATAGATGTGTGTGCGTGTATAAAATGTACATATCCAATTTTATGTTTTATGACAATAATATGTAGCTATAATAGGTCTGTATGGCATCTGGTCTGATAATTGTATGTACATCAGTACTTCATATTGTATAATATATCTATATGATGTCATATTATTTATTATTACAAATGTTATATGTTTTATTTATTACAAATGTAACACTGTATAAATGAATGATTTATCAATATTTATTCATCAATAAAATGTATGAATATATATATTTGTGCACTGTCAGTAGTATCACTTCTAATGGTAATAATAATAATAATAATAAGTATAACAATAATAATAGTAATAATAATAAAAAAACTCAATAATGTTAAGTCAATGGGGAAATTTTGATAGTTTTTAATTAATAGTTTAAAAAGTATAAACGTTACAAAGTTGAAAAATACATAGCCCAAATGTCCTAAGTAAGACCTACGTAACAAAGTTTGAATGAAGTTTCTACGTTTAACGGTTGAAGCTGCATTAAACGCGTTAGAAGAAGAAAAATAAGAACTAGAAAAGCATTTCCTGAAGGAAATACAGTGCATGAAAATGCAAAAATATGATGTAAAATATCATACAGAGTAAAAACAAACTATATTGGTTGCTAAGTAGATGAGGTTTAATATAGTTGGAATGACTGAACAGTTAAATAGGTGGATAGTTTAAATGGTTAAATTATTTAGGTAGATAGTTGACAATAACTGACAGTTGAAATGGCTCTAATGTTTGCTAGCAGTTATGCTCACTATGTTAACAAACATAATAATGTTAACCAAGTTACTATGCTAACTAGCATGTTAACAATGTTAAAATGCTAACTATGCTAACCATATAACTTAGCTAACTTAGCTAATCATTTTTATCAATTATGTTAACTATGTTAACTAACATGCTAACTATGCTAACCATGTGACTTAGCTAACTTAGCTAATCATTTTAAGCAGTTTTGCTTAAAATGTTAGCTAGCATGCTAACTATGCTAACCATGTGACTTAGCTAATCATTTTGAGCAGTTTTGCTTAAAATGCTAACTAGCATGCTAACTATGCTAACTACGTTACTTAGCTAACTTAGTTAATCATTTTTAACAGTTTTGCTAAAAATGCTAACTAGCATGCTAACTATGCTAACTACATTACTTAACTAACTTAGCTAATCATTTTTAGCAGTTTTGCTAAAAATGCTAACTAGCATGTTAACACGCTAGCATGCTAACTATGCTAACCATGTTACTTAGCTAACTTAGCTAATCATTTTTAGCAGTTATGCTAACTATGCTAACTAGCATGCTAGCATGCTAACTATGCTAACATGTTACTTAGCTAACTTAGCTAACTAGCTACAGTGGGTAGGAGTCATAGTTGATGACAAGTAACAGTTACAATGGCTGAACAGTTAAAAAGTTCAGTAGTTTAAAGGGTTAAATTGTTTAAAAGTAAAATATTATAGTGAGGACTTTTATTTTGAAACAGTTTTTGGCAGAGGAAGCAGTTGAACAGGATGTGTAGTCTTAATAGGGTCAGTTTGTATGCTTAAAGCCTGAGACTGGCAGTTGATCCAGGTGGCCCGAACACCTGCCATAGGATTCTAATTGCTTAACGGCCGTATTGTGATGTCATAATCATAATGTTAAGTCAATGGGGAAATTTTGATAGTTTTTAATTAATAGTTTAAAAAGTATAAAAGTTACAAAAGTTGAAAAATACATAGCCCAAATGTCCTAAGTAAGACCTAACGTAACAAAGTTTGAATGAAGTTTCACGTTTAACGGTTGAAGCTGCATTAAACGTTAGAAGAAGAAAAATAAGAACTAGAAAAGCATTTCCTGAAGGAAATACAGTGCATGAAAATGCAAAAAATATGATGTAAAATATCATACAGAGTAAAAACAAACTATATTGGTTGCTAGGAAGATGAGGTTTAATATAGTTGGAATGACTGAACAGTTAAATAGGTGGATAGTTTATATAGTTAAATGATTTGCTTGGTAGAAATAGGTGGATCATTTAAATGGTTAAATTATTTAGGTAGATAATTGACGATAACTGACATTTGGAATGGCTCTAATGTTTGCTAGCAGTTTTGCTAACTATGTTATCAAAGATAATATTGTTAACTAAGTTACTTAACTTAGTTAACTTAGCTAATGTTTTCATATTTAGTAGTTATGCTAACTAGCATGCTAATATGTTAAGTATGCTAACCATGTGACTTAGCTAACTTAGCTAATCATTTTTAGTAGGTATGCTAAGTATTCTTACTAGCATGCTAACATGCTAACTATGTTAACCATGTTATTTAACTAACTTAGCTAATCATTTTTAATAGTTATGCTAACTATGCTAACTAGCATGCTAACATGATAGCATGCTAACTATGTTAACCTTGTTACTTAGCTAACTTAGCTAATCATTTTTAGCAGTTATGCTAACTAGCATGCTAACTATGCTAACCATGTTACTTAGCTAACTTAGCTAATCATTTTTAGCAGTTATGCTAACTATGCTAACTAGCATGCTAGCATGCTAACTATGCTAACCATGTTACTTAGCTAACTTAGCTAACTAGCTGCAGTGGGTAGGAGTCATAGTTGATGACATGTAACAGTTACAATGGCTAAAAAGTTAAGAAGTTCAGTAGTTTAACCCTTTGCAGACGGCCCATTCTAATTTCGGTACCCCAGTACCGATGACGTTCAGTCTAATAACTCCGCCATACCCCAACCAATTTTATCACTGAAAACTTCCTCAAAAACGTCACATCATAGGCTTTCTGGCGATATGATTGGTTAAAGGGATTTGTGGCGCGAATTTCTTTACTACGTGAAGGAAAAATCAAGAGTTGACGTCTCCCTCCACTAGAGGAAAAACAGCAGGAAGCACTATGCATCGTTGATCTTGACGTCGTCTAAAGGAGAAACTACTGGATCATCTGAGGTAAAAACAAGTCTTTTTATGTTATTATTACTTGTTATCCATGTTATTACTTCAAAATCGTTTTTAAAAGTTATTTTTGCTGGTAATTACACCTTGTATGCATGGCCATAACATAATGCATGTGTGTGTTCACTTCAGCTGATGACAGCTGGTATTTTAGCACACAGTAATCTTTAGTAAACTCATCATTTTCAGTCATTTTTGGGGGGCTACTATATGTCAACCAAGATTACAGACCTACTAAGACTGAAACTTTAACGATTTGTTCTATTTTGAACGATGTTGCTTGCTTGTCATCTGATAGAAAACTAGCTAAGTTAGGTGACGTTAGCATCAGGAGAGGCTGCAACATGTCCTTGACGCGTAGTCGCGATAAAGTTCACTCCCGTGCTTCATGACTGCCAACTTTATGTCAAGTAGACCTAATCGGTATTTTATTGTCAAATAAACCTTTCATTCCTTCGTAATATGTATAGCACAATTTACAGTTGTTTGTAGCCAAGTTGCTTAGCTTACTTAGATAGAAACATCTGACATGAATGACAACGTTAATGTTACGTTACCGGCGTGAAGACTGTGTTGATCACCCGATGGTGTAACGTAAGGATTTTATTCATTGACTGCTGTTTTCATGAATACATGACTGAAGATTTGTTATAAATGTGTTTTAGTATTGTTTAGCTTTTAGGCTGTAAGGTTGGCTGCTACGATTATGAGGTTTTTGGGTGGCTAACTACACCGTGTGCACAATTATTAGGCAAGTGAGTATTTTTACCTTATCATAATTTTTATGCATATTTCCAACTCCAACCTATATAAACCTGACTGCTAATTGGATTTATGCATCATCAGTTGATGTGTATTTGTGTAATGAGAGAGGGTGTGGGCTAAAGTGATCAACACCCTACAATCAAGGTGTGCATAATTATTAGTCAGCTTCTTTACCTCAGACAAAATGGGCCTAAAAAGAGATTTAACAGACTCTGAAAAGCAAAAAAATTTAAAATGCCTTTCACAGGGATGCAGCACTCTTGAAGAAGCAAAGATATTGAGGCGTGATCACCGAATAATCAAACGTTTTGTTGCAAATAGTCAAAAGGGTTGCAAGAAACATGTGGAGAAAAAAAGAGAATAACTGCTAGAGACGTGAGAATAATTAAACATGAAGTTACCAGGAACCCATTGACATCCAGTGCGGCCTTATTCCAGAAATGCAACCTACCTGGGGTGTCCAGAAGTACAAGGTGTTCAGTGCTCAGAGACATGGCCCCTGTAAGGAAGGCTGAAACACGACCACCACTTAAGACTCATAAGTTTAACGTCAAGACTGGGCCAAGAAATATCTGAAGACAGATTTTTCAACGGTTTTATAGACAGATGAGAAAAGAGTGATTCTTGACGGACAAGACGGATGGACCCGTGGCTGGATCACTAATGGGTACAGAGCTCCACTTAGTCAGACGCCAGCAACGTGGAGGTGGGGTACTGGTATGGGCTGCTATTGTTAAGGATGAGCTAGTTGGACCTTTTCGGGTTAAAGATGGACTTAAAATCAACTCCCAAAGCTACTGCCAGTTTTTAGAAGATACTTTCTTCAAGCAGTGGTACAGAAAAATCTACATCCTTCAAGAAGGCCATGATTTTTATGCAGGACAATGCTCCATCACATGCATCCAAGTACTCCACTGCATGGCTAGCCAGCAAAGGCTTTAAAGATGACAGAATAATGACATGGCCCCCTTCTTCACCTGACCTAAACCCATTGAGAACTTGTGGACCCTTCTTAAATGTGAGATTTACAGTGAGGGAAGACAATACACCCCTTTGAACATCATTTGGGAGGCTGTGGTTGTTGCTGGACAAAATGTTCATCATCAACAGATCAAGAAATTAACAGACTCCATGGATGGAAGGCTCATGACAGTTATTGAAAAGAAGGGTGTCTATATTGGTCACTGAATATTTCATGAAGTGTTTATTTGTACATTTTGAGTTGTTTATTTTTTATTCTTACTCTAGGAAATGAAAATAAACAAGTGGAGTGGGAAAATTTTAGTTTTTTATTTAGTTGCATAATAATTCTGCACACCAATAGTTGCCTAATAATTCTGCACACATAGATTTTCTCCTGAGAAAGCCAAAACTCACTTTCCCTTTCTTAAATATTCAGGTTTGAGGTTTATTAACATTTTTGATTGACTGAGATCATTGTATTTGTTCAAAAATACAATTAATCCTCAGATATACAACTTGCCTAATAATTTTGCACACAGTGTATGATGGGAGCTCATACACCCAAGCCTACTCGTCAACACATTATTTTCTAAGGGGGTGTTTTGTGTTTACGCAACTGCAGTAGCCTATGCACGGTGTGTATGTGTATGCATATGCTGTTTAGATGTTTTCTGTCATATCTCCTGACTCATGTTAATAAATCAATTTTTACTTGTAAGCTGGTATGCTATGTATGGTTTAGCCAAGGCAATAACACTTACTGTAGTGAGCTCTGAGACTAATGTTACCTCTCCAAGCAATATTGGAGTCCTCCAGTGACAATAATACTTTTAGTGAAAAGAGTCATGGTTGGTGGTGATTAAGATTATGTGGAAGTAATGTAAAATAAAACTAAACAACCTATTCACTATCAGACCTGTGATTTGTTATTTTAGATGGAGGGAGAGAAGTACGTGCAACTGGGGTGAAAGCAGCCGACTGCTGATGGCAAATATGACCCCAAGGACCCGCGATGGCATGGACATGGGACATGGATGGGTAGCTTCTGGATGAAGAAGAAGACAATTATGTGCTACAGGAGGAGATAATCTTCCATCATCCTGAGCTGGGTAAGCATAGCATGTTTGTGTGTGTGTGTGCGTCCATCTGGGCGCAAGCACATTTCTGGTTGTGATAAGAGTGTTGCTTATAACAATAATGAGAGGGACTATAGTGATAATAGTTTGGTTAGATTTGTAATTCAATTTCTATATTTCTTATCTGACAATTTCTTTATTTTGAGTTTGGTCAAGTCCCATGTCAGGTAGAAAGCATACACTTTGCCTATCCTTCCAACACAGACAGAGACACCAACTCCAATAGCATTTACACCCCATCGTCTGCTAGGCTTAGATGGACACACACTGCGACACACACACACACACACACACACACACACAACCATGCCACAGCTGTGACAATGCACACACCACGGATCTGGTGTGAATGTGGCGTTAGTGTATCACCTTATGTGTGGGGCAAATGATATGGATAATTATATATTGTATCGAATTATATGCTGTATGGTTGTTAAATGTATTGAATTTCTTCTAACGTTTTAATTGTTTATATATATGTGTGTGAATGTTAGTATGAATTGATGTTTTGTTCACCATGTAAGATTTGTTGATCTTTGTTATACTGTTGTACAAGGATACAAGGATACAAGGATACAAGGAAGTTTATTGTCACATGCATATAGTTACTGGAAGTAAGAAATGCAGTGAAATTATGTCTGGTGTCAGCCTATTTGTGCATTAATGGGGGTAAAAGTGCAGTAGAAGAGGGGTTTAGTAGATTAAGTGGCAAGGGCTGCATAAAAAGGTGGGGGAGGATTGGAATTGGGTGGGGGGCACCAACAAGGAGCACCCAAGAGCAACAGGGGCAAGGAAAAACTCCCTTACCAAGGGAAGAAACCTTGGGCAGATCCACGGCTCAAGGGGCTAACCCAACTGCCAGGGGTCTTGGTGTGTGTGTTGGGGGGGGATGACAGGGGAGATGGGATAGTGTGCTGTGTATGTGGGGAGAGGGCAGTGTGCAATATGTGTGTTGGAGAAGCTTCCTCATGAGACAATGTGCTGTGTATTGGGGGGGGGGGGCAGTGTGCTGTAAGTATGTTGGGGATGTGTGTTGGAGAAGCTTCCTGATGAAATAATGTGCTGTGTATATAGGGGGGGGGGGCAGGGACTTACTATTGCAAGCAGAGTACTGTATGTAATGTATGTGAGTGATGACAGTGAAGATGTGTGTGTGGGCGGGAGGGGAGTGGAGCAGTGACTGTGTGTGTGTGTGTGTGTAGTGTGTAGGTGGGTAGGTGGGGGCAGTGTGCTGTAAGTATGTAGAGGATGTGTGTTGGAGAAGATCCTGAAGACAATGTGCTGTGTATGTGGGGGGGGGGGCAGTGTGCAGCAAGTATGTAGAGGAGGCTTACTGTAGCAAGCAGTGTGCTGTATGTATGTGAAGTGATGACAGTGATGATGTAAGTGTGTGTGTTGGGGGTCAGGGACTTACTATTGCAAGCAGAGTACTGTATGTAATGTATGTGAGTGATGACAGTGAAGATGTGTGTGTGTGGGCAGGGAGTGGAGCAGTGACTGTGTGTGTGTGTGTGTAGTGTGTGTGTGTGTGGGTAGGTGGGGGCAGTGTGCTGTAAGTATGTAGAGGATGTGTGTTGGAGAAGATCCTGAAGACAATGTGCTGTGTATGTGGGGTATGTAGAGGAGTGCTGTATGTATGTGAAGTGATGACAGTGATGATGTAAGTGTGTGTGTGTTGGGGGGTCAGGGACTTACTATTGCAAGCAGAGTACTGTATGTAATGTATGTGAGTGATGACAGTGAAGATATGTGTGTGTGGGCGGGAGTGGAGCAGTGACTGTGTGTGTATGTGTGTGTAGTGTGTGTGTGTGGGTAGGTGGGGGCAGTGTGCTGTAAGTATGTAGAGGATGTGTGTTGGAGAAGATCCTGAAGACAATGTGCTGTGTATGTGGGGGGTATGTAGAGGAGTGCTGTATGTATGTGAAGTGATGACAGTGATGATGTAAGTGTGTGTGTTGGGGATGGGGTGGGGTGGGGTGGGGGTGGGGGGCAGAAAGGCTAGGCAATCAAGGACATGGGTAGATGGAGGAGAAATCAAAATAATAAATAAAAAGTGTGCAAAAGTTGGAGAAAAGTCAGATATGTGTGTGTGTGTGTGTGTGTGTGTGTGTTTTGGCGTGTGATGAAATAAGAAAATAAATAAAAGGTCTGTAGCATAGGGAGAGGGATGTAAAAGTGCTAAAAGTCTTGTAGGTGTGTGTGGGGGTGTGTGTGTGTGGGGGGGGTCATGAGTGCTGAGGAGTGAATGAGTGCAAAGTCAGTATAGTGTGAGTTCAGAGTTGGGAAATGTTTGAGAGTGCTGAGGAGTGAATGTGTGCAAAGTCAGTATAGTGTGAGTTCAGAGTTGGATGGCCTGGGATAAAAAACTTCTCCTGAGTCTCTCAGTTCTGGCTTTGTGACTACATGGCGTCTTCTTGATTTCAGCGGTAGGAATAATCCATTGTTAGGATGAGAAAGAGTCCTTCAGAATCTTTTGGGCTCTTAGGAGTACTCTTCTGGAATAGATATATTGTAGAGCAGGGAGTTGAGTTCTTATAGTACGTTCAGCTGGCACTACTCTCTGCAGAGTACTACAATCTCTAACTGTGGAGTTCCCATACCAGTTGTCTTGTCATTCTTGTAGTTCTAATAGTTACTGCATGTTTGTAAACATATGTTTATGTTATTTACCTGAAGTTGTTGTTCCTGGTTATTTAATCACATTGTTTAAGACTTTTCTAAATAAAATGATTTATTTCCCCTTTCATAAACCTTGTGCCAGTGCCAGTGTCTCTATATTCTTGTTTTCATAGTAGAATGAAGCACACGGAGAAGCAGTTACAATCAGCTAGTCTGCCTTTCAGCCTTTATCTGTCCTCCCCACAATTGATTTAGCCTCTTCAGAGTACAGTAAGACATCCCATATTGAGCTTGTTTTGATGGTAAAACAGCTTATTTTTTTACATGACCATTATATCTGTATTTTTTTAGGTCAGATGCCAAACGGGAAATGAAAACATTCTACTCTTTAAAAATTCTACTTGTTACTGTTATGAGTAAATTAATCATAACTTCTGAACCAAAGGTGATAAATTGATTCTTTTTTTTTCACTGAGGAGAACACAACACTGGCTATCCTTTGCACACTATATCTACAACAGACATTAGGTGAAAAAGAAAGATTCATCTTGACAAATTGATATTTTCACGTTTTTGATGTTGAATTTTGAAGGTTTTGTTTAAAACAATGTGTGTTACCCTCAAACTTATTAACTATGATATGTACCATTTTAAAGGGCTAGTTCTCCTGATTACAATGGTGGGTATATCTTATCTCTGTCATGTAGCATGGCCACACAATAAGCCTTTTTTTTTGTCTCACAAGGGCATCAAGTATGAAAAAAAAGCGGAATGTTTCGTGCCATCTGCAAAGGTCTAATAAATTTATCATAACTTTTGAACAAAAGGTGACACATTGATTCTGTTTTTATCACTGAGTAGAGGACAAAATTGTGAATATCCCATACACTCTATGTTTTTCTCTATCTACAATAGAAATTGGGAGAAAAATTAGATTAATCTTGACAAACTGATATTTTCGTGTTTTTTGGGGTTGAATTTTAAAGATATTTTTTAAAAATTATGTATGTTCTCCTCAAACTTATTAATTATATTTTATACCATTTGAAAGGGCTATTTCTCCTGATTAGAGTGGTGGGTATATTGTATCTTTGTCATGTAGCATAATCGTACAATAAGCCTTTTTTTTGTGCCATAAGGCCATCGAGAATGAAAAAATGGAATGTTCGGCACAGTCTGCAAAGGGTTAAAGGGTTAAATTTTAATTTGAAACAGTTTTTGGCAGAGGAAGCAGTTGAACAGGATGTGTAGTCTTAATAGGGCCAGTTTGTATGCTTAAAGCCTGAGACTGGCAGCTGATCCAGGTGACCAGAACACCTGCCATAGGATTCTAATTGCTTAATGGCCGTATTGTACTTAGTTAACTTAACTAATTATTTTTAGCAGTTTTTCTAAAAATGCTAACTATCATGCTAACATGTTAGCATGCTACCTATGCTAACCATGTTACTTAGCTAACTTAACTAATCCTTTTTAGTAGTTATGCTAACTAGCATACTAACTATGTTAACCATGTTACTTAGCTAATCATTTTTAACAGTTTTGCTAAAAATGTTAATTAGCATGCTAACACACTAGCATGCTAACTATGCTAACCACGTTACTTAGCTAATCATTTTTAGTAGTTTTGCTAAAAATGTTAACTAACATGCTAGCATGCTAACTATGCTAACCACGTTACTTAGCTAATCATTTTTAGCAGTTTTGCTAAAAATGTTAACTAGCATGCTAACATGCTAACCACATTACCTACCTAACATAGCTAATCGTTTTTAGCAGTTTTGCTAAAAATGCTAACTAGCATGCTAACATGCTAGCATGCTAACTATGTTAACCATGTGACTTAGCTAACTTTGCTAATCATTTTAAGCAGTTTTGCTAAAAATGCTAACTAGCATGCTAACTATGCTAACCATGTGACTTAGCTAACTTTGCTAATCATTTTAAGCAGTTTTGCTAAAAATGCTAACTAGCATGCTAACATGCTAGCATGCTAACTATGCTAACCATGTGACTGTAGGTAGAAGTCATAGTTGATGACAAGTAACAGTTACAATGGCTAAACAGTAAAAAAGTTCAGTAGTTTAAAGGGTTAAATTGTTTAACAGTAAAATATTATAGTGAGGACTTTTATTTTGAAACAGATTTTGGCAGAGGAAGCAGTTGAACAGGATGTGTAGTCTTAATAGGGCCAGTTTGTATGCTTAAAGCCTGAGACTGGCAGTTGGTCCAGGTGGCCCGAACACCTGCCATAGGATTCTAATTGCTTAACGGCCGTATTGTGATGTCATAATCATAATGTTAAGTCAATGGGGAAATTTTGATTAGTTTTTAATTAATAGTTTAAAAAGTATAAAAGTTACAAAGCTGAAAAATACATAGCACCCATGTCCCAAGTAAGACCTACGTAACATAGTTTGAATGAAGTTTCTACGTTAAACGGTTGAAGCTGCATTAAGTGCGTTAGAAGAAGAAAAATAATAAGAACTAGAAAAGCATTTCCTGAAGGAAATACAGTGCATGAAAATGCAAAAAATATGATGTCAAATATCATACAGAGTAAAAACAAACTATATTGGTTGCTAGGTAGATGAGGTTTAATATAGTTGGAATGACTCAACAGTTAAATAGGTGGATAGTTTATATAGGTAAATAATTTACTTGGTAGATAAGGTTTAATATAGTTGGAATGATTGAACGGTTAAATAAGTGGATAGTTTAAATGGTTAAATTATTTAGGTAGATAGTTGACGATAACTGACACTTGGAATGGCTCTAATGTTTGCTAGCAGTTATGCTAACTATATTAACAAAGATAATAATGTTAACCAAGTTACTATGCTAACTAGCATGCTAACAATGTTAAAATCTTAAGTATGTTAACCATGTGACTTAGCTAACTTAGCTAATTATTTTTTAGCAGTTATCTTAACTAGCATGTTAACATGCTAATTATGCTAACTATGTTAACCATGTTACTTAGCTGACTTAGCTAATCATTTTAAGCAGTTTTGCTAAAAATGCTAACCAAGCATGCTAACATGTTAGCATGCTAACTATCTTAACCATGTGACTTAGCTAATCATTTTAAGCAGTTTTGCTAAAAATCTAACTAGCATCTTTAGCATGCTAACTATGTTAACCATGTGACTTAGCTAACTTAGCTAATCACTTTTTTAGCAGTTTTCCTAAAAATTTAACTAGCATGCTAACTATCTTAACCATGTTACTTAGCTAACTTAGCTAATCATTTTTAACAGTTTTGTTAAAAATGCTAACTAGCATGCTAACATGCTAGCATGTTAACTATGCTAACCATGTGACTTAGCTAACTTAGCTAATCATTTTAAGCAGTTTTGCTAAAAATGCTAATTAGCATGCTAACATCTTTGCATGCTAACTATCTTTAACCATGTGACTTAGCTAACTTAGCTAACTAGCTACAGTGGGTAGGAGTCATAGTTGATGACAAGTAACAGTTACAATGGCTGAACAGTTAAAAAGTTCAGTAGTTTAAAGGGTTAAATTGTTTAACAGTGAAATATTGTAGTGAGGACTTTTATTTTTAAACAGTTTTTGGCAGAGGAAGCAGTTGAACAGGATGTGTAGTCTTAATAGGGCCAGTTTGTATGCTTAAAGCCTGAGACTGGCAGTTGGTCCAGGTGGCCGAACACCTGCCATAGGATTCTAATTGCTTAACGGCTCTATTGTGATGTCATCAGCCCATGTTAAGTCTATGGGGAAATTTTGACTAGTTTTTAATTAATAGTTTAAAAAGTATGAAAGTTACAAAGTTGAAAAATACAAAGCCCACATGTCCTAAGTAAGACCCACGTAACATAGTTTGAATGAAGTTTCTCGTTAAACGGTTTAAGCTGCATTAACTGGATTAGAAGAAGAAGAAGAAGAAGAAAAAGCCTTGGAATAACAGTACAGTGCATTTTCATGCACTGTAATAAGAAGAAGCCTAGGAAGAACAGTACAGTGCATTTTCATGCACTGTAATAAGAAGCCTAGGAAGAACAGTACAGTGCATTTTCATGCACTGTAATAAGAAGAAGCCTAGGAAGAACAGTACAGTGCATTTCCATGCACTGTAATAAGAAATTTTGGAAGAACAGTATAGTGCATTTTCATGCACTATAATAAGAAGAAGCCTAGGAAGAACAGTACAGTGCATTTTCATGCACTGTAATAAGAAGAATTCGGATAACAGTAGAGTGCATTTTCATGCACTCTAATAAGAAGCCTAGGAACAACAGTACAGTACATTTTCATGCACTGTAATAAGAAGAAGAAGCCTCGGAAGAACAGTACAGTGCATTTTCATGCACTGTAATAAGAAGAAGCATAAGAATAAGAAGCCTAGGAAGAACAGTACAGTCTGTAATAAAATGCCTTGGAATAACAGTACAGTGCATTTTCATGCACTGTAATAAGAAGAAGCCTAGGAAGAACAGTACAGTGCATTTCCATAAACTGTAATAAAATGCCTTGGAATAACAGTATAATTATGTTAACACTTCCCTCACTTGTCCATACCTCCACTGCAATAAACTCCCACTCATTTCCCTTCCTTAACTCTCTATATTGTAAACCTTGTCTTATAAATATAGCACACCCTCCACCATTTCCCTCTAATCCAGGGGTCCCCAACCTTTTATGTACCATGGACCGGTTTGATTCCTATTTTTTTTATCACGGACCGGCCTTGCGGTTCGGGGTTCCATGTTCCATATGTGTTGTGCATGCATTACTTGAAAAGAACTAGCTCCAGTTATGTATGAACAGTGAAGGTAATGATCTCTTGTGAAAAACGTGAACTTGAAGAAGTGAAAATTGAACAATATGAACTATGAATATTAAACAACTTACTACATCTATAAGTGTGAACATGCTTAACAAAATATGGGAACAAAACATGGGAACTAAACGTGCATTACGAATATAATCAGTGGGAGCCCTGCTTGTTTTCCTGCAACAAGAAGCTTCCATCTGGGGGTGATGGAAGACAGTGACACCCTCAGTGTGTTTGAAATGTCCAGTCGATTGCGCAACTTTGCAGTCATTGCCGAAAACCCGGCCTCGCATAGATACGTGGTGGGAAACGTTTTCAGCGCTTTTACGGCTATCTCGGGATATTCTGCTTTGGTTTTGATCCAAAACCCGCCAGAGAGGTTTCTTATACACACTCTTAAGACCACCGTCATTTGCAATTCGATCAACTGCTCTTCCTCCTGCGCTGACAAGTTAGGACGATTCGGGGATATTGACAAATGGGTTGCGGATCCACTCATTGGTTTGCCGTGGATCTTTGGGAGGATGGGAAGTAGGCTAACGCTCAAACTCATTTGAAAGCGCAACAAGGTGATCGGCGCACCAGCTGCGAGAGAAAGGGCCCTGCCTCAGTCTTTCCCCAAACCCCACTACTGTTTGGAACATATCAAATACACCCGGTCCACTTTCGTCGTCCCCACAAATCAAGCTTGGCTTTAAATGCAGCGACTTTATCTGCCAGTTTAAAGACAGTCGTCATTCTCCCTGGAGTGACAGGTTGAGGTCAATAAGCAACCCGAATATGTCACACAGGTAGCGAGTTTTGACACCCAGTCCTCATCACTAAAATGTGCAGCTAACAGTGACTTTTTTTTCTGTAAGAAATCTCTGCAGCGGCTCTCGCAACTCAAACACTCTGGCCAGTGACCTGCTAAAGATGCTTGTTTTTTGTTGCTCATTCTAGCAGTTTAGCTAACTTCGTGTGACACTACCGTTCGCCAAGAACTGATCAAGTGAAGTGAGCTCACCTGAGGCTTCGCAGCAATATGTAAAAGAGGCTTCTGAAGGCAATATGTAAAAGTGTTGAAGGCGGGACAGACAGACGTAAGAAAATAGACCTTGCAAAATGCAAACATGCGTGCAATCAAACAACTGCATATAGGCCTATGCCATGTAAAAACGTGACATTACTGTGATTAAATTTAGTTTAGCTTGCATGCATTTTTTTTTTTAACTCATGTCGTAGGCTACGGCCCGGTTAGGAATGTCCTGCGGCCCGGTGGTTGGGGACCGCTGCTCTAATCTATCCCTTCTTAAACTTATATACCCCTTTATCACAAAGTCTAAAACAGACTTAAGCCAAGTGTCCTGGATGTATACAATACAATACAAGACTCCTAGCATTCCATTGCAAAATTAACATGGTGGATCTAGAGCTGCATGCAATGTTCCCTCACTCACCTCACCTTGAACAAAAACTTACATGCCGCTTTCATTATTATCTTTATTCTTTCAGTTTTTGTTTTTGCTTGTTCAGAACAATTGATCACATATGCTACAAACAGTACCAATTTTTCTGTATTGAGTTCTACCACATAATAATCTACCCCTTTCCTGCATATAACTCACTACAGAGCTTTTCTATCTTCTGTTCGTTGACCACTTTAGTTGCCTCTGCATACGTAAGATTTCGCTCTGCACGTATCTGTTAGCCTAGAAATCTAGACGCGCCCCTAGCGGCAGCAAATTAATTTGCTGCCAGGGCTAGTCTAGTAACTCTCTGTTGGCTTGTGAGCTCCAGAAATCGAAACCTAATCAGGCCATTGAAATCGTGTATAGAGTCGTTAGGTGGGCTTAACATAATGATTGATGCCAGAGTCGCAACGGTTTGGCTTGAATTCCTTGCTACTTGAAAACAAATAAGATGGATGTTGCTGCTGGCGAACAGTGTGACACGAGTTAAGCTTTTATTATGTTGGCAAACGTTTGAAATAGCCAACTAGCTCCGCTGGTGGGAAACGCATGGGACTCATAGCGCTGCCGCTGTCCTATTGCGTGCAGAGGGAATTTGAAAGACAACTGATTATCCGGCCCCTCGGACTGAGCACTGCGAACGGTGAGTGCCCAGACCCTACATTTTAATGCCGCTAGGGGCGCGTCTAGATTTCTAGGCTAGAATCCGGCCCTAATTGTTCCGAAATTTATACTCAAATCAGAATACTTATTATTTTCTGATAAACATTAAAAACGGTCCGTAGAGAGGTTGAGTCGACTGCATGCACCCCCCGACGGCAGCTAAGTGTCTGGATGCAGCCCTGGCTACTTTGTTTCTTTTTTGACGTTCTATAATTAGGCGCGAATATGCACTGATTTTAGCTAATTTTCATTCATTCCTTGACATGGCTGATGTACCGGAACCCCAACAACACGCCGCTAAAAAGCAAAAGCGACTATGCAGGTACCGGGAAGAGTGGGTGGGGAGGTACCCGTGGATTGACAAAGCCTTAAGCAACGAGATGAAAGCATTCTCCAAAGTGTGTAGAAGAGAGTTTGGTGTTTTTCACGGAGGAGAGGCAGATGTTAGACTACATGCTAGCAGCAAACTACACTGTGCCAACACCGCGACAGTAAAGACCATGCAACGTTAGACTCCTTCTTTAAAGCCTGTGTTGCACCACTGTTGATTAATGGGTACATAAAGCACTCAATATATGTATGTAAGCACCTGCAAAATTGACGTTTTTCAGTATGCTTAATAACCTTGTACTACCCTTTTGTTACTGTATGAATTTACTCCATGTACCAGAATGCTTTGTAATTTACTTGCTTCTGTGATTTACAACATTCTATACATGTGCACCAATCAAATGTCTTTGTTTGTTTTGCTTTTATTTGAATTGTTTAAGCAGCCAATGATTATTTGTTATTTGTTTATGCCCCAAAAAATGCGGGGGAATGGGAAGGTTCCATCTCCTCAGAGAGGAGAAGGCTCGTCAGTCACGGTCGGGTTTGCACTGGAGAGAGAGAGGATACTTTGCTGCCTGTAGTTTGTGGAGACCATTGGACAAGTTCATAGGCCCACTTACTCCGTAACATCAGTCGTGCCTTACCCCCTTCTCTTTTAAGTTACCGGTCTGCTATTATTTGTCTAACTAGCTATTTGTTCAGTGCTATTCATATATCTATGAGTGCTATTGTAGCTGAAGCTATCTGACCTGGGTAGCTGACCTGCTAGCTAGCTCCTGTTGCATTCTCCTTCGAGCGGACTCGATTTATTAGCCCTTGGTGCTGGGCCCACGGAGCCAGACCTAAGGGCGACTGCGTTTGCCTCGGTGCTGAGCCCACCGGAGTGCCAACCGCCAACTACCCGCTGCTGCTGTTGAGGTGTGCACTGCAGGCTGACTGCAGCAATATCCTCCACCGGAGTCGCATCCTCGGCTAGCTGGGACATAGCTGCCTCCGATTCCTCTGTGTCAGGACTGAGCGGAATCTCCCGGTTCTGAGTGATCGGTCGTGAGTAACGTCAACTGCACTTACACTGACACACACACACGTTCTCGTCTCTGCTTGGATCACCGGCGAACCAGCTAACACACAACTAAACAGCCACGTTGCCTATAAGTTGCCAGTTGGTCACGGCCAACTAACATTCTGGCAACCTTCCTGCTATGTGGCCACAACGTTGCCACTATGAAGTGGCCATTTGGTGACTTGAGCAACGTTGCCACAACGTGGGCTTATGGTCATTTGGTAACGTTGCCATTTGGTGACTTGAGCAACGTGGCCATAACGTGGCCCTATGGTAATTTGGTAACGTTGCCATTTGGTGGTGTAAATAGCATTGGCATAGCGTGGCGCTTTGGTCATTTAAGTGCGTTGCCATTTGGTGACTTGAGCAGCGTGGCCATAAGCATTGGCCCTCTGGTCATTTTGGTAGCGTTGCCATTTTGGTGGTGTAAATAACGTGGCGCAGCGTGGTGCTATGGTCATTTGGTAGCGTTGCCATTTTGGTGACTTGAGCAACGTGGCCGCGCGTGGCCCTATGGTCATTTGGCAGCGTTGCCATTTAGTGGTCTAAATAACGTGGCATAGCGTGGTGCTATGGTCATTTGGTAACGTTGCCATTTGGTGACTTGAGCAACGTGGCCCTATGGTCATTTAGCAATGTTGCCGTTTCCCAACACCAATTGTTAGCTGAGGTTATATCAAATGCAATAATAATCAGAGATATTATTTATTTATTTATTTTTTAAGTCAAACTATCTTCCAGCCAGAAAAATGGACCACTGGTTTGTACTGTTTATTTACTACCTGATGACTCATCCCCACAAAAATAATGCTAAACTGAGATTAATGTTTACCATCCAGAACTACAATTTTCTAATTTCCACAAACTCTGACCCAGTTGAAAAATAGCAATCAAATATATTCAGATACTGAATTGATGAATCATTTATTTTAAATGCATGTAGGGAACACATCAATAAATCACACTGACAATTCTTTCTATTAACATTTGAAGTAAAATTCATGTGTTTCATGAATTCAAGTGATGTGTACAAACAAACCACGTTGCAGGGTAGGCATTGGTCAACCAGGAGAGAGCATAAAGACCTTGGAGAGCATAGACATAATATACATAGACGCCGCATTGGCTGCTGGAAACAAGAAATGCGGCCGCCATCTTAGACCGGTCATACTCCTCGTTGCGTTGCAGCAGAAGACACAAGATGACAGCACTGTGCAGCATGTTCCTTCTCAAATCGGCGGACCATACTCGGGGGATTTACTTTTCACAAGTAAGATTTAACATAACCGTACTATTGGTTGTATTTTGTGAATAGAAAATTACCAGAGCTGAGAAGGAGCAATCTTTGATATTGTAGGAAAATCGTAGCCATCTAGCTAGGCTATGTTTACTCGGTGTTCACCCGGCTATGAACTGAGACTTGATAAGTCATATTACATAACACTGACTTAGATTACAACTGACACAAGAAGGCTATTGTAGAAATAAATCGTACTAGATTTGCCCGGCGAATTTTACACAAGTGGCACAGACTATTGGGCAATCGCTAGCTGCTACTTGTAGCCTAAGTGTGTTGGTGGTAGCCTCACTATTTCCTGAATAAAGTAACTTTTCAATAGCTCAACTTCTTTATTTATCAAGTAGCTTAGCCAGACAAGCTACACTTTTCTTGTCGTGAAATTAGCACAATTTAAAGTAGCTTCCTATGTAGTGAACTAGCCTACTGCTGTGTTTGTGTTAGGCTACTAATACATTTGCCTGGGTGGTAGTTTTGTTTAGTGTTTTATTCATGGCAGAGTAACTGATAGTTTAGCTCACTAACATTTCGAAGTAGCTTGCCCAACACTGTATTATTCACATGTCATTTACCCTAACAAGAATAAGATGCCTCTCAAATTCCTTTTAATTCATTTTATTTATTATTTTGTATCTCTCAGAACAACTGCCTTGTTCAAGAAGACTGTGAATGAACTGAACGGACTCCTCACACCCCTGGAACTGAGGAAGGTGCAGCTCTTCATTGCAGTACTGCAGGGCATCTGCTACACTGTGACTGAATGTTTGATTTATGAGCTCCACCTTCATCACCTGCATTCGCCACTCTGTGTCCCCATTTTCCCATCGTCTGGTTGACTCAGTCCCTCTTTTATGGAGTTTACCCAGTTTACTATGCCATCTTATTTGCCCACCTGCTGTCTGAAGCACTTTTTTGTTCTCAGCCAAAGTGTACCCAAGCAATTTTAGCAAGGTGGGAACATACAAAATGACATGCACCAGTTGTCGAAATCATAGAACCAACTGCATGCCCGGTAACTCTGTCTCACTGAGCCTGTGAAGACACTCCCTGATTCTTTACTGATTGCAATGAACGGGTTGATCTTAGCAGTTTCTAAAATGTTTCTTAATTCCTTTTTATTTAATCTCTTCATTGGGGCTGGAACCTTTCTGTAAACTGTAAATAACAGATGCTGTTGATGAACCCATTGACACTGTACAAGTGACAAGTCACCTTTTTGTCTTGAATTGATGAACTGTTACACTTACTATGCCAAACCAACACTCTTAGAAAATTCCCTGTAAAATTACAGTACAGTACAGGCAGCACGGTTGCCAGAACTTTACCGTAGAATTAAGGTGCGATACAGTACTGTAATACAGTTTACAGTAATCATGTGATTGCTGTTTTACTACAAGGTTGTACTGTACTGTACTATACAGTACAGTACTGTTTTTTGTTACTGTTACTGTTTTGTTTTTGTTTTTTAATTTAATTTAGTATTCCTCAATTATTATTATTAATTAATGTATTTATCTATCAACCAACACTTACATATTATAATAACAATATTCAGTTTAAGTATTTAAACAAGTGAAATGTTAAGTCACACAAAACAATCTTTTATTTATCATTCTTGAAGATATTTCATTCATTTTACACAAGCTGAAACACATTAAAAACATTGAAACACATTACAATATCATTAACTTTTGCTACACAGAGAGAGACCGACCGAGACTCTCTGCAAAGGCAAAGATTTCCACATTAAGGTGTTGCTTCAATTATTTTAGTTTAAAGCAGAGCTAGTATTTAATCAAGTATTTAAACAACTAATTACATTAGTTTGAGACACAGGTCCTCCTCTACCTATAGCCACACACACACACACACACACACATATACACACTCACACACACATATTGCATTAAAACCATTAACGAGAGTCACTCTTCTTACTCATGCAAAGGCAACATTTTGAACAGTTGTTGCTTCAATAATTTTACATTTTAAAAAGTACAGAGCAGACTGTCAAGTTTCAAACAGAACTAGTATTACTTCAAGTATTTAAACAAACAAAAGTTTGAAACAGGTTCTCCTCCACGTATACACACACACACACCTTCCTTCTCATCTTTTTTCATTTTGTTTTTTATCTGGCACTAACTATTTTAACTCAAAAGTCTGAAACAAGTAAATCAGTCCCCACCCCCACCCACTCACTGATACAAACATCACTCAAAGACACCTCTCTCCCCTGCTTTTTTTCCCCTTTCTTCTCTGAGCTGCTCACACAAGTGGTATCACATACATACATGCACACACAAACATTTAACCCCCCTCTCTCACACACACACACACACACACAAAACCTGTTAGATGTAACTGCTTAGTTAGAGGTCTGCCATTCAAAGTCCAGCAAGGAGCGAATGAAGTTATTAACGTGGGAGTTGATGGGTGGTGCTTTTTTCTGGACAATTCGTCCGGTCTTCTTGCTCACTCCCTGTCGGGCTGTGCATTTCTTTCCATCTTCCGGATTAATTCTCACCAGAAATCTATAATGTGAGATTACATTTTAACTTCCAGTCTATAATTTTATAATTGATAAAAATAAAACATATAGAATATAACTTACCTTTGAACAAGCTCCAAAGTGCATGCAGCTGACTCTTGGTATTCCATGTTTAAGGCGTGTCACGATGCAAAAGAGTGGCTTAAAGCAGCAGGAAAACTGTCTGATCCAGTGAATGTAATAGCAACTCTTCCTTCAATGGACACCATCCATCTTTTTGCTGTCATGAGCGAGGGTCCTAAAAAAAAACAATGTACTTTATTTTGAACACGAACTTCAAAAATACTGAAAACTGAAACAATGAAGTAACAGACCGAGTTCAGATGTACACCCTATAGAGAATATATGAAAATCCTTGATGACAAAGCAGTGGTTTAAGGTATTATCTGGAGTCAACCAACCCATAACCCTGTTGTTTCACATTACTAAGTGCTGTCAGAAGGTATGAAAACTACAAGACTTGGTACAACATAGACCAAATGGTGAAACATCAGCCAGCACTAACTGATAAGGGCAAAGAAGTTTCATTTTCATCTGTTAGCATTAGCAAATTTGGTCACTGTTGTCCCAAATGCTGTGGTTCTTTTACCTACCAGCAGCACTCACCAGACTCAAAGAACAGAGGTACAGAGATAGTTTCAGAACCCAACTATAGCTGCCAAACTGTGGAAGAGACTGCAAAAAGATAGTACCAAGATTCTGCTAACCAGGGATCCTTAAAAAAAAGCAGTGGAATACCCATACCCATATTCTATCAAATTCAGATGAATGAATATTAATAATATTTATGCAATGTAACACAAGTGGGAGTGAGGTTGTTCGTGGATATCCTCTCCGGTGTAGTTCAGACAAAGGTAACCACACACATAAGGAGATCCAAGAACAACCTCACAACCACAAGTGTTATATGGCTTTTATAAAACCATTCCATTGCTAAATAATAAAGTTTACATACAAATGAAGAGGAAAAACATACTTACCAACCATAATGAGTCAGGGTGTGTCAGGCAATCTCTCGTGCCCCTCTACCTCTGCCACGGCTTCAGTGAACTGTATAAAACAAAACAAAACAAAAAAACATGTGCATTACAGTTTGTTAATTTGTCATGCTATTACTTACAAAAAATGAAATGTTAGATGCCTGCATAAAGAAGGCTAGATGATCTTAGTTTAAACAAATAGGCCTACCTTGCTGTTACTGTAATTAAAACTAGGGTTAGCTGTGCTTAGGCGAGAACCAGCGGGCTATGTGACAGACCTCACAATATACAGGCGTATGTAAGCCAGGATAGTAAAATGGAAAAATAAATTATAGAAGACAACTATTAAAAGGGGCAAATACATTTACTATTAGTTTTGAAGTGCTAAAATATCTATCTGAGAATCGTCAATGTCTGCTCTAAGTGGGGACGAGAGTCGTCGACATCGTTTTCAATTTACTTAGGCTAGTCCTTGAAGTTAGCTGGTAATAACAACAGACAATACTTTTCAACGACAAGTCAATATTTTTAACTTTAAACTTACACAAGTTAAAAGAAAGGCATAAAGAGGACTAGATGATTAATTTAAACAAATAGGCTATGCCTACCTTGTTGTTAAAGCTAGCTATGCTTAAGCCAGAGACAATACTTTGCTATCGACACCAGCTTTGATACCAGCAAACAAGCTATGCTCGTCTTTTTACTAAACAAAAATCTACTCAATGCCGGGGTGAAACTACTTAATGAATGCGAAAACCAAACTCACCAAATTTCAATGACTTGCGCTCATTCCACTATGGGTCATGTCTTCAGAAGAGGAGTAAAAGTAAATTCGGGTTGGCAGAACTTAGTTCTCGATATTACAGCAAGGTGGCAGCAAAGTTACAGTATGTGGGGAAATGTACTGTAATATATTCAGCGTCAATAATATTACCCAGAATGCAACATTAACTACAACACTGTGCTGTAAAGACATGATATTGTATCATACTGTAGAATTTAGCTGTACTGTACTGCAAAACCTACAGCCACATTTAACAGTGAATGTCTGTTTTTTAAGGATCAGAAACAAACCTACAAACTTGCACTTTACAATATTTATGGAAATGCTGTTGATATTGAACCCAGTTACTCCATTTCCTTTATGCCACACCAATGTCTGTTCATCACTTTATTTTTGATGGCACTGAACTGAAAATGTCAATGGATTTTTTTCTGTAAATTTAACTCATTAAAACTTGTATCAAACCAGTTTTTGTCTATGCTGTCAAAAGTGGATTGGTTATGTTCCCAGTTGTTATATTGGAGGTCATCACTTTATAATATATCAGAATATTCTATTACTGTTAAGCCCACTATGAATATTAAAATACACACAACCATGTTTCCTGTATCATACAGCTTTTCTACTGGGAGGTTTACAACTTATTCTGAGTCAATTTACCCAAGTTTGTCACTAAACCACATAGGCCTACTTGGAATACCCCTCAGATGTCTGAATGGCACTGATCTCACTTAAATGTTTATGGAACCTTTCTGTGGACTGTGAATAATGCTGTTGATGGAACTTTTCTGTCAACTGTGAACTATATTTAACTCATTAAACTAGTTTTGTCTATGCTGTCAAACATGGATTATGTTCCCAGTTTTGATATCGGACGTCAGGTCACTTTATATCATATATCAGAATATTCTATTACTGTTAAACCCACTATGAATATTAAAATACGCTAAATCATGTGTCCTGTATCATAGCTACATGTATGACCTTTGCAGCAAAAAAAAACGCGTGAGAATCTGTTCGGTATTCAGTGAGATATGATTAATTAAGTGCGCTGACAGCTCATCTCACCGGCCAAACAGATTACACTGAGTGGAGTAGATGACCTGTCCAAGATGGCGGCTCCAAATCTCGTCAGCGCTAGTAAGGAGTAGCGGTCGATGCGGCGTCTATGTATATTATGTCTATGTTGGAGAGGCTGAGGTGGAGAGTAGCTAAACCACTGACTGCTAATCAGAATCCAATCCAAACTATGCTTTATATTAAGTTATAAGAAAATAACAGCAGTGCACATGACCCACAGGATAAGACTGATAACTGACAATCAACCTAAGTTTAATTTTAGTATTCAGTTACCAAGGCTGAAAAGAGGTTATGCAATTTGAAATTGTGTGAGTAGGAGAAGGCGTTAGTTTGGCATGTTCTAAGACACGAGCTAGTAGCCTGTGTGTGTGAGATGAAAGTGGAACCCTTTCTCTCATGGTTGGTGACCGAAAACGTTGGGTATGTTGTGCCTCTCTTAATTGAAATGTTGTTTTCTGTAGCCCACACTACTAAATTTGAAGGCAGCAACTTGAAGGGGAAGGAGAAGCTGCCACTGCTCGGAACCCGGAGTATGCAGCACAATAAAACGTAAGTAAAACTTCGGGACAGTCTGCACAAATTCAAAAAAAGTGCAGCTCTTACCTGAAAGCTAAAGGTTTTCTTCTTTGCTTGCAGGCCCGGCAGCAGCAGTAGGAGGAGGAGGGGAGGAGGAGGAGGAGCAGCAGCAGCACATCAAGTCATTGGCAGGAACTCCCAAATTAAATGAATTTAAATAAATGGTGTAATCAAATGTGAAATGTCACTCTGATCTTCTTAAACCAAGTGAGTGGGCAAATGAGGACTGCATCTGCAGATCCGCCCAGAGCTGTTTTTTTTAACATCCTGACAACATTCTGGCGACCTCCAACATGGGTTTCAATGTTGCTATCACGTTGCGGTTACGTGGCCATTAAGTTGCAGGAGGGTTGCCTGCATGTCGCCGATATGTCGCGGTAATGTTGTCAAATAACGTGGCGGCAACATCAAGGCGTCTTTCACTTTTCCAGTTGACGCGACGTTGGAAATTAACGTAAACATTGGTTGGAAAATCACGTGATGGCCACGTTAGTGTGTTTGCTGGGGAGTTGGAGAGCCGTTCAGCGGTTGCTGTCCTGCCTGCAGCTCGGAGAGCTGCCGTCCTGTGCACCACCGAGCTCCAACGGCCAGCTTGAGAGTGCACAGGACGTGATTGTGATTGGTATATTCTTGTGATTTAACTTGACTTGTGTATATTGTATTGTCTTCCACACTGGTCTCTGTTTAGCTTAACCTTTAACGTTACCATTCGTTAACGTTCGGTTTTCCCCTTGAGTGAATTGTTCGCTCGCTGACATTTCTCAGCTATTGGGTTGTCACTTTTATTACGTGGCTAATTATTATTAAATAAATATTTGATTATTATATTTCATTATACTTTGGGTGTATTGGCAATTCATTTAACTACCTTCACCACTACCCACACAGCAAAGGTGTCTGTGGCGGACCCGCCCTCAAGCCGCCAGATCCGCCGGACAGTCAACCTCGATTTGGCTATGGGCACAGAACACAATCAGACTCCGCAGCGCCCTCAAACCGTGGATCATGGCGGATCCCGTCTTGAATCGCGCATATCGAGCAGCCCTCTCAAGTCTGCTAACGGCTCTTTCCTCAGTTTTCTCGCTAATGGAGTGGAAAACTGCGGCGTCTGAAGGCTCACTGTAAGTATGCTCCTATATGCTTAATTTTTTAAGTTACCCAGTCTATCCAGTGAAAATGTACTTCCATAACACAAGTTACTTACTTATCTAGCTTTGCTTGCTGATATAATCTAATTAGAAATTTGTTATAACGTAACGTTAATGGCCAGCTTGATGGCTTTAGCTTTTAGTGCTAGCTCATATTAGCTGCCAAGTTACACACCAGCTAGTTTCTAGGTTGTGCACGTTAATTTAGCTCACCTTTCACAGGGCTAAATCCTGTCTAACTTGAGCTTTGTTAACGTTTCATAACTTAACTCAAAATTGCGTTTAAAATGAGCTAAGCTAACTTCATGTGTTAGCCTGCAAACAACAAAAGTTGGCTTGCGTGAGCTAGCGTTAGCTTGTTGGCTAACGATAATGTTAACAGGAAAACTTCGTTTTTCTTATTGATCATGGACTCGGTAGCTGTCCTTAAGAAAACCTAGGCTACTTTGGATAAACATCATTTTCGTTCTGGTAGGGGGCTGATTTCACATTGGTTAACGTTACCTGTCTTGGATAACTTGAATGTTAGCAGCTGATAAGCTAATTAACGTTATAATGATATTCCCTGTCATAGCCCGATGTGAGTCGTGCATGCTCAGATGTGTTTGTTGGTTCCAAAAATGGACGTTTTGAACTTTGTTGACAATATTTATACTTAAAACAAACTGCTTCGGGATTAGTGCCCTTATATTTTGTAAAAGTTAGCGAGAAGTCGGCTAACTGGCCTACTATGGGCTCTGCTATGTGGCTGCACAAAATAAGCAGGGAAGGATTTTCGATCACCCGATATAAAAGTCAGTTTTGCAGGCGTTTCCTGGTTCCAAAACCGGGCTTTGCTAACTTTTATTTAATATAAGGCCACAAATCGAAGCTATTTGTTTTATGTGGACATACCGCCCGTCAACGAAGTTCATTGAGTGATGAGGAATGTTTCTTGGAGTAAGATTTAACGAGAAAAGGGCAGTATTTGACTTGATGTAAATGCACATTCCTTAATGTGTTTTGCCTCTTATAACTGCTTTTTTACATCTTTACATGCTTCATTGTGGAGCGGAGGTCTTTCTACCGGTCAAGTATCATTGCCTTGTCACAGGTCAGACAATTTTCAACGGAACTATGAGATAAAATGATAAGCATCCCACTCTCTGGATCCCGATATAAAGCTAATTTTTTAATGGAGTGTAAGATTGGTAATGTTACATATTTGGCAGTTTCTTTCTGATGATAAAAGTAATGTATGTTTATGTTCTACATCTGTGTTACAGGTCATTCACCAGTGGCTCCAGTCTGGTTTGGGGGTCTACCCTTTCTCATCCTGGCCTGCCAGCCAAGTAAAGTAAGCTATACAGTTTTGCATTTGATTTATTTGACTTTTGGTCCACACTTAAAAAAAAAAAAAAAAAAAAAAAAAAAAAATAATAATAATAATAAAAAGGACCACATACTTTTGTAACTGCCTTTATCAGTTCAGGATGAATTGAATGTACAGTAAATCTCAACATACAAAAATATGCTTGTCTTCTGTAATAAAATCCACCTACTTCAAAAGCGCTCTAATGAAATGCACATATTTTTGTTTTAGAAGAGAAATAACTACAGACCTCTGCAACTGCTGATACCGGTTCAGGATGAATTGCAGGTAAATCTCAACATATAAAATGCTTTTGTCAGCTTTGATAAATACCTCATTTCTAATACCCCCAAATGCTGGACTGTGTAACTAACAAGTAGTTGTGTCTGGGAACTGCTTTTCTGATGCCTTTTTTGTATTTTAAGGGAACAGGTCTTTGCCAAAATGTGGTCAGTTCCATAACTCCTCATCACACTTACAGGAAGGCTACACTGCGCACGTAACTGAAGCATTCAGTTTGCAGAGCATCTGTTGCAACAATTGGCTTCCACTGTAGTCAATGGAACTGGTTACACCAGACGTGATGGCGTACAGTATGTTTAAAAACATTGGATTAGTCTTCTTAAACTATTTTTACGCTCTGCGAACCGAGTGCTTCACTTGCGGACTCGGTTTAGCCCAGGCCTTACAGGTGGTAGATTTTGTCACAGTTAGACAGAGCCGATAGCAGCCTGCTGGCGGCGGTGGCTTTATATTTATGTAGCAGACATTCCGTTTAAAAGTAGGTAGTTATGTATAACAACTCATTTTGTTATGCTTCTATGATTACAGATGCTGTGAGAGAGTCAGTGGTTCAACCAGCCAACAAACAGGAAAAACTGTCAGCAACTCTACCCAAAAAAATCAGGCTACTGTTATTGCCCACTAAGAAAAACAGTGGTCTGGTATGAAGGTTATCTGTGTTTTGGAACATGTTCTTAATATTCATTAAATAATAAAAAAAAGTTTGACACTTTATGGTTGCATTTCATTTTACCTCTAATACCTGTTCAATGTATTTGGTGTCTACGATGACCTCTTTCATTGAGCATTGAGGTGCGGTGAGGAGCATTGAGACAAGTTTCCACAATTGGACAGTTAGCAATTGCATAAAGGATTTACAGTTTGTAACTGATGGATAACTTGTAGGCTATTGTAGTGTAGCAGAGCTGAATTGATGTAGCCTACTGCTAGTAAAACCCCTATTTTCATACTTGCTGTTTCACAATGAAGGCATTTGGCTGTAAAATCACAATGTGCTTCACATGATAGATTTTGACTTCGTCTTAAACTGAATGCATTAAGTCATTTGTATTATATTTGTCATATTGGTTGGTACAATACTTTACATTAAAACCTATTTTTTGTAGTGCAGTCTAGGTGTTGGCCAGATAGGTTAAGCTATATATTTCTGTAGTAGGCCTAGTAGCTAGTTTTTGGCCATGAAATGAACTGCTTCATGAACGGATCCTAAACGTATCCGGGACGGATGATTAGCGGGTCCGAAATGATTCCGCGGCGGATGCCTCTTATATGACCGGGTCCAAAACGGACCCGGAGCAGATCTGTGGCTCATTCGCGGATCCAAAGTGAAACCGGGGCGGATGTATCCATTTATGTACGGATACGCAATGGGACGCCAGCGGTGTCTGATCGGATCCCATGAGCCGGCATCAGCGGCGGATACGCCACGGTGTGCAAGTGGACACAGTTTCGGATCCGATTTCTGGATCCGTTCCGGAGTTCACCGTACCTCCGCGGCGGATGCGTTTCGTAGTCCGTTTGCTGTCTGGGTAGTCTTATTATTTTCACATTGATTATTTAAATTCTGTAGGAATACACTATACACGAGCTATACGGTAAGTGTAGTATTTTTACAGTGGAGGCACCGCGCTATTCAATTTAATTTATTGTCTGTAATTGTTATAGCCTACTGGTATTCAGGAATCTCAGCCAGCTCACCATTCCACCGCTGAGACCTTCAGGATCCTGTTTGCGCCATTTTATTAATTGTTTATGTATTGTAATAGTGCCTGTGCACACACCCGTTAAGAAGGGGTTACATTTTGGAGGCACCGGATTTTCCTGTTTTACCTAAACCAGTAGGTTGTTTGTAAATGATTAGTAGTTTTTGTTTTAGCTATTGTTATCCTACCTGAGGCACTCAACATGGAGAATGTGGAGTTGTCTCATGCTATTTTACTTAGCAGAGTGCCATTGGATGTCACCGACGATCTTGTGAGTCATGTGCTTGATACAGTCAAGGTCCTGGGTCCCACACGGATACGTGGTCGCTGTGGCGACGAGACCGGTAGGCTCATGTACAATTTAGTAGAGACTTGTGCCGAGGTAGATTCGCGTTCTGTACCGCCTGAGATAGGAATTCTAGGTGAGGCAGGGCCGTGGGCTGTTCATGCGATGAGTAGCATACTGCATGCTAACCCTGTGCCTGAAGGGGACTTGCCGAGAGTAATCCCAGCCTACGAATTCAATAACAAAATAAATCATGCATAATTAAACATTACCTCGATTTAGGCTACTTGGGTATGGCTTAAAAATTTGCTGTCTACATTATTGTCAGTGTTGGGGTTAACGCAATAATTGATAATTGAGCCAGTAGAGAAATAACTGTTCAGAATTAATCTGTAGCCTTGGGTAGGCTTCTGCAGAAAACAATGTTGTTGCCGATTTAATACTATCTGGCGGCGTTTTTAACAGGCTCACATAATAGAGGCTTAGACAACTATGACCCACGTTTTGGTTTCGTAAATTAATTTGCCCTACTTCTTGACTGCAATGTAGTCAATTGACTGCTTGACATGTCATTTTTATTTTTCTGTACAATAAACAAATACATCTGCTTTATGCAGTAGAACTACATTCATATTTGGCTGACTGCAGACGCGCCACTTCCCTCCCTATATTCCAAGATTAAGATAGTAGCCTATCCAAAAAGCACTTCATACTATCATAAAAAAATAGTTAAAACGAATAGCTATTTGCAATTTGACAAAACACTGGTCCTCATTTTGTGAATGCGAAGACGATATGAGCCTGTTGCATTTAGTTAGATGTCCGAGTCACGCATAATGTTTGAAAACCACTGGCTCGTAATCACAATAATTTAACACACGACAGTTGGACAGCCTACTTCATCATGTCCCCATGCCTACATTTTTGTGAGTAGCATAGAGATCGTTAAAAACAATAAACACAGCAAAATGACTCCGCGGCGGATCCGCCGCGGAGGTATGACGGCTTCCGGAACGGACCCGCGAAACAGACCCGTATCGGAGTCCAGATGCTCTCAGGAACGGATCCGCTACGAAGGCGGATCGCGGACCCGCCGTGGCTCCGCACTGCATCCACTCCGCATCCGCGATTAAAACCTAACCCTGGGCCGGGTCCGTTTGGGATCCAAAATCGATACATACATCCGCCGCGGACCCGCAACGGACTCAAATGCTCATCTGGCCCGGGTCCGTTTTGGATCCGATTATCTCATTTTCAAAATTCCTTCTGTTCTTGCTGTAGGATAAAACTAGGCAACTATAGGATAAAAGTAAAACTATCACTAGGCCTAGCCTAGGCTACTACAGCAATATAGGCCTACGATTAATCTGCATTGCCTCGTATTTTTAACTTAACAATACTGTCAATAAACCTAACAGAAAAGGTTTAAGTCAAGACATCAATTTACTGTACAAACGTGATCACTACTCAATGGAAATATAAAATGGACATTTATGGAAAGTTACAGGTAATAAGCTATTCTGTTTTTGTTAAGTAGCCTACATTGCCTAGGCTACTTTACATTCATTTTGTGGTCAAAACCTAATTTAGTGCTTTATAGGCCTAGGTCAGTGCAGACATGAAATATTTTATCTAATAGGCTACAACTTCAATGAAATACTGCACTATGCACAGCTAAAATATCAGAAAATGAATAACTGGTGAATGACAAGAAGTTCAATAAAAAGATTGTTTAATGCTTATTTCTCCTATTACTCCATTTGTGTGGATGGAGGCGGAACACATCTCCTCGTTGCCCGATCCACCGCTGGTTGAAACACCTGATTGCGTGTTTGGTGACCTCAGTGTCCGTGGCAGACCGTGTCACCATGTTTTTCCTCACAGCACCTGTAATCAAACAGACAGATATGTTTATGTTTATGGTATGTAGCATCCAAAGCCAAGTATGCTTACACAATACAATATATGAGATAGGTATTAAGGAGGTTAAATTTAAAAAGAAACATGACTTACAAAGCTCCTCTGTTCGCTGCACGTTGAGGGCTGGTGTGGGGGTGGAGGGAGTTGAGGAGGGACTGCCGTTCCTAGCCCATAGTGAGGTGGGCGGTGTGCGAGAGGGGGACATTTCTTTTATTAAATGGTAGTATTAAATTGTAAAATTGTATTAAATTGTAAATAATTGTATTAAATCTGTTAACCATGACTGATAATACACATGGGGCCTTTCTATTCACTAATATTTCAGAGATCAGTCCCTACCTTGAGTAACTCTCCGTATGTTAAATGCAGGTGCAGGTGCAGGGAGTTGAGGTGGTGAAGAGTGTTGCGGTCCTGCCCCATGGTGAGGTGCTAAGGGAGATAAATGGTTGTGATCTGTTAACCATGGTAGGCTGAGAGCTACAGGGCCAAACAATGGCAAACAAAAACAAATATCTGGTCATGCTGGACATGAATTTGTATGTTTCAATATTTTGGTATGCACTATCTATATCCACTCCATGAATGGATTGACAATCAATGTGTTTCAATACAATCTGATAATAATGAATGAACTTTTCAGGCAATATTGCATGAATGCAGATGTTTTAACTGACAAAATATTTGGCTGAGATTTTGAAAGTAATGGATAAAGTATGCAGAAAATCTCAGATGGTAATGCAGATGCAATCTGTTGATCTGACATGGAGTGACTACTGCTGTGTTAATATAGATGGGGCCACTGTATTCAATATTATTTCAGAGATTTCAGATTTCAGATTTCAATGTTAAGAGATTATTACTTACTTTGCAGTGCAATTGGCTTGGGCTTGAGGCTTCAACTGATATACCAGGCGAGTTGAAAGGTACCTCAGAGATGCAAAGTCACCATTTTCTGGCTCTTCACTGTCATCAGAGTCCCCGAAACGATGGCTGTTACATAACGATATCATTATGGTTATTGCAATCCCAAAATTTCCAAATATACATATAGTACAAGCATCTCTGGTCTATTTTGGAATGCTACGGGAATGTGTTCACATTACATTTTAACAACCCAGAAAGTATCTTACTTGATCAAGCAAACCCAACAGAGGCAATCGTAACGTTAGATGCTAGAATCCAGCCGATAAAAGTTGACGCTGCAGAACAAACAAAATAGAAGATGGGGACCAAGTTCCATACAGTTAAGTTACGTTAGCATAATAAATCACAAACCGATGCCAATAGTTGTCTGAACCGACTTAAACAGTGATTAAAATGCCGAGGCTTTCATTACAAAGATGGCAGATAGACACTAAAGTTACGTATGAGACCAAACTTGGCAAAATGCAAACGTTAATGCACAGCTAGCTAGAGGCTAGGGCTAAACCATTATCAGTGAGTCAACATGCTAAAGTTGTAGGTAGCTATCATAGCAGAGTGCTTCACTGACTTCATTGACTGAAATACCAGTGCCAATATCACCTTAATCAAGGTTTGCATCGCATGGCGTGATTTCAATATATGTATAGCACTAATAGACATTAGCAATAACTTATGCAATTTAAGCCTAGCAGCATGCTAGCTAGCAGCTATATGCGCTAGCATAGTAGCACTCTATGGACAACAGCGACACATTAAAACAGACAAGACCAGACTAATGTTAAATAACAATGTGTATTTTTTAAATCACACTACCATAACATATTCTGCCGAAATTGCTATCCCATTTTAAATCAGATAGGCTACAGACTCATATGAGCATCACAGCTAACAATAACGTTAACTTTGCACAAACTGTTGCACAAAATGACAAACGTCTCTGGTTGCACTAACGTTAACGTTAGTCCTAATATCAAACAACGTCATTACAATTAATAAACATAATGATTATAAAACCACAAAGGCCAATGTTTAGCTATTGTGAATGTCGCAATATATTAATAAATATCACTTACTCGAGAGGGTTCAGCGCAACCGTGTCCCAGCAAAGAAAATATCCACTAGTATGACTCTTCTTGGCTCTTGGTGTACAGTCATGTTCAACCGTTACAGTAAATGCGCGCCATACCATGGATCCGACATGGGTCCACTCAGGATCCGCTGTTTGACAGTAGAATTTACGGGGTCGCCTGGAGGCGGAGCTGATCCTCTGTGCGGCACCAAAACGAATGCGACAGTCACGCGGGTTTGGCGTCTTGAAGGCGGATCCGCCTAGGAGTCTACTGCTCCGTTTGGGACATCGAAAACTTATATTTTTAATAGACTACCGTCGAAGATGCTGACTTGCAAAAGCCTCGGGATAACACGTTATCTCCACTATCATCAGTCATGCCCCTTGATCAAAGTGGGGAATGAAATAAAAGTTTGAGAACCACTGGCTAACAAGTTACCTGCAGTCCAGAACACAGAATCTGTTGCAATATTCTGATGATCGGCGATGATATCGGCAAATGTTTGTTTTCCAAAGTAAGAATTTTACTTCACCATGCACCTTCGACAATACCTGGCCTACCTGGTATCATTACAAACATTATTCTGTGTCCTAAAACTGGCATATTTTATGGCATTGTGTCATGTAAGTTCGTTGCAAAATGTAGAGAAATGTGTGAGGTGGTCAGCGGGGGACAATTGAGACACACATTGGATTGTGTTATTACTTGAACATTCCACACTATCCACAGCTGTGGTAGGCCTATCAGGGGCAGGAGGATTACTGTCAGCGCAGGCTTTATATAAAATTCTTCAACAGAAGGCCTCGAATGTTGTCTTGTTTGTGGAGCGCTTCGCTTCTGCAATCTCGGCTTCATTGAAAATGAGGGCTTCCCTCAATGACCTCCGAGAATAAATAAAGGTTGAATGAATGAATGAATGCAGGCTTGCCCAAAATAAAGGCATGTGGTTTGCGCAGCCTACAGTAAATAACAGACCCGCCAGAATGTGCGTTATGGTGCTTTTTTACGAGCAAGATGTTTTTAGCACCCTACGCACACTGCATGTTCTTAAATAACAATGATCATCAGTAATATTCGACCATTAATTTGGGTAAATGGGCAAGCGTGACCACCTTGATTGGCTGATTGGCTGATGATTGTAACGCGGGCATGATTCCAAACACCTCCCTTACGATGATGAGTGACAGGAGCCGTTTATGGGGGGTATGGGCGTCGCCATCTTGGAAAACCTTGGGAAATCCTAACCCCGCCCACCTCCTGAGCAAGCCGGTGAACCCGCCTCGTCGTCAGCCGAGCAGCCTCAGCTAAGCTATCTGTAACGTTAGGCCTACAAGATAGACTGTCACAGACGTTGCTGTAACATAATTTGCTGGTAAGTTTGATCTGCTAACGTGAAGTTCATGTATGTTTCTTAATGCCATGTTCAGACACTTTTTAATTTTGTATGCTGAAAGGTATTCGGGTGAGCGGTTGAAAAGTTGAGAATGAAGAGTTGAGTTTGCAGATTCTAGCTTCTAGGTAAAATAAACTAACGTTAGCTATCCCTCCCTTGCTGAAGTTGGGTAAAATAGCGTAGAGTAATTTAGCAGTTTAGCGTTACAGGTTCAGCAACTCATACTGACAAAAATGTATCTTTGCCTTTATTGTTTTGTGATTAACGTTAGCATCTCATATCCTCAGTGGCAGCCATCATTGTAACGTTAAATAATTTACAATAACATCAGCCAGCTCGCTGTATTCTGTCAACGTGAGGTGTGAATTGATAACAAAATCGTAGTAGGGTATTAGTTAACTTGTACATCATGAATTCATTTTGATTAACTCTTAATATCACGTTTTGAAATCGCTATATTGCTCTAAAGTTGTCAGTGGTAGCTTGGTCTAAGATGACATTGAAATTTCTCATCGGTGGCCATTTCACGATCCAGCGTTCATGTTCGGTTAGCTTTCCTTATTTCCCCTTCTTGTCAGGCTATTATCAAAACGTTAAATCCAGTTACAGTGTCCGGTGTTTGGCATAACAATGGCAATATTAGTGTAGTTTGTCACTGAAGACCCATTTCAAATCGCACAATAGTACTACAGCATTGTACAATAACTGTACTTTTGTTGATTACAACAAGTAGTGTTGGTTTGCCTTATTGTATTATCTTGTAAGATATATAGGTACTAATGAAAAGTTTACCTTTCTATTTTGGCAGTTCGCCATGGGGAGGAGGCGGCAAGGAGGTCCATGGGCTCCAACCTGGGACTAGAGGTCCAGGTGAAGTGGTTTGGCTGGGGTGTGGTGATATTGAACCCATTGAGACTATACAGTACTTTATGTCTATTGATGGACTGTTACACCTACCCTTTACTTATGCCAAACCCATTTCTGTTCTTTAAATATCAGAAAGCAAACTTACTGTTGATGGCACTGAACTTGCACTTGGAAATGTTTATGGAACTTTTCTGAACTGTTAATTACATTAAAACTCATGCCAAACCAATTTGCCTGTGCTTTCAAAAACATTTATACAAATCCGTCAGCTTCAGTCAGTAGGTTGAATTGAAGACCCAGATGCAGAAGTAAAGGTGATTTTTTACTTGTATATCTTGAGCATTACAGGTAACCACTGAATTTGTGAAACTAAAATAACAAAAACTAATATGTACTAAGCTAGTACATAGTCAATACATGTTAGATCACTTTAAAGACACAGATGCAAATGCTGTAAATAAAGGTGAACAAAGTCCTTGAAATCAGAAGCTGCCACTGCTCAATGACTTCTGCCCCATCTGGTAGGATTTCAAAATGTTCCAGATCTGAAAACAGAAATATTGGTATATGGTCACATCCTTGAACTTACTGTAAACTATGAACAAGTGCTCACAAATTAAGCTAAAAAATATTTTTTATGTGGCAATCATAGACTGTGGAGGCAATATATGACAACAACGAAGTAAGATTGGCAGACTCCCAATATTTATAATGAACAACAACTCACAGAACACTTAGCTGAATGGGGACAGGACACGCATATTCAACTATTGCACATGCCCTGTTTACGCGGGCAATAAGCAAAAACAAATGTGGTGTATTTAAAGTAATGTAGAATAAATATTTCTTGTATTTTTGTGTTTTGAGTGAAACAGTGTAAGCTCATATCTACACCCTATTGAGGTAGTTATTAACAGTTAGGCCAAGGTCCAGTCAAACAGTAGCCAGCCACTGGTGCCATATTGTTTAATTATGCAATCTGTATCCAACCAAAACCTGCTGATTTGAAGGCATAATACAACTACTTTCCGTGTGTGACTTATCAAAAGATGCTAATGATAAATTATTTTGATAGTTATTGCACAGATACGCCCTGGACTGCTCAAAATAAAAGGCCACTCTAAATGTCTGAAATGCATTCATGTTTGTTCAGTATATGGTAACGATGTCTGGAATATACAAACAGTAGGTTGCTCCAATTAAATGTATGAAAAATGTCCATGGGTCCTGTCCTGGGTAAGTACCATGGAATCAGTGCTGAAGTGATGCTTCTGAGTGTCGACTGCACAGACGAGAATTGAAGTTAGGAGTCCAGAGCCCTCTCCAGCACCCAGCCTGTCTGGATTACCTACAGGGAAACTTTGCATAGACAAGAAGTGTTCGTTCAAATTTGTGTTTAACAAATAAATGGCATCAATAAGAGTTTCAAACGTCAGTTATAACTATCGCTTGTTATCACAGCTCCATGTTCAAAGTACACGGTCAATGGTTCATAGCGGTTCACAATTTTGCCTCAGCTAGCCGACAACAAGCCTTTTAATGCTTCGGCTGAAGTTTTTTTGACAACCCAAAGACTGTATAAATTGTCAATGGACTAAGCATTCCCACAGAGCGTATTTACAAAAGGTTTTTTGACGAGAACATGCTTTGTTGCCCCAGTATGTTTGTGAACTAACGTTAACTTTAGAGCTGTCTGTTCATTGACTCACACCTGGCTAGTATGACCAACGTTAAGCTAACTCATAACGGGAGCACAATGGTTTTCACTAACGTTAACTTTATCAAGTTAACTAAATGTATGTGTGTGCTTCTGCCATTCGGTCATCATTTTCGACATTAACTTATTTGAGGCGATATGACGCTAACGTTAGTGCCCACTCGATGCTAAATAATGCTAACATCTCTAGTGCTACGTGAAATAGTAGTGGAATGAATGTCACTTACCTGAAAAAACTGGAACGAAGTCTTCTGAAAGTGTCGGTTAGTAGGCTTCAATTAATAGCTTAGCAAACCATTTTATGTCAGCTTTTTGAATAAAGATGTTCAGAAAGGATGTGGTAACTTTGGGTATAATCATGGCTGAGACATCAAAGTTTCAGGGTTTCCACTTTCCACTCAGCTGGCAACGTCTGCTGCTGTATGCCTCGACGTCAGCCGTCAATCAAGCTGACCACGCCCTTAATTATTCATATATTTTATATCTAAATGTGATCTAAACTAATGAGTTAGAAAAAAAATCACCCCCCTCACAGTTGTCAGGCACTGGGAAACTACCGAAAAGTACAATAAGTCCATGGGACCAGGCTTTAAAAACATGTATTTACGCTGTGAAAACGGACATTTTAACATGGGAGTCTATGGACATTTGCTCGCTTATGGGACCAGTCCCTAGCGGATTTTCGATGTATTGCAGTTTTTCGAACTTCCGGGTAGGCTTCATTGTTCAGATTAGAATGTTGCCGCTTGGTGACAGGTGACAGGTTGCGCTACACAAGGACGGAAGATGATGAATAACTGGGGCCGTAGGCTATTCACAAAGGCTTTTATCTTACTACTAGGAGTAGGCTACTCCTAAATCGCACTTAAAGATTTTAGATTGGAGTTTTCTCTTAAAAGTTATTCACAAAGCCTTTCAGACAACTCCTAAACTAGGAGTGAGTCTTATATGGCTATCTACGCGTCATTACTCATGCACGAGCTTGACTGAAGTGACCACCTTGATTGGCTGACGATTGTAACGCGGGAATTCCAAACACCTCTCTTCCGATGATGACTGACAGGTGACAGGTCGGAGAATGCGTGCTCTACACAAGTAGTGCAAAGGACGGAAGATGATTAATAACTGAATAAAAAGGCCTAGCCTAAATGAATAAAGAGTAAGGCAAAACAAATAGCCTAGTAGCCTAATGAAACATAGGCCTATGGATTGATGCAGTAGCCTACCTTTGCAACATTATTAAATGAATCTGTCACCATATCCAAAATCCAAAATCCATTTTAATTTGATTCACAATGAAACGTTACATTTCATTTACATGTTAACAATGAGTAGTTTTGGTTGTTGTTGGTGGTGTTATTGCATCCCTTTAATGAATGCAAAATTGTTCCCTCGCGATTGGAAGCTCCTGTTGCATATAGGCTACGCATTTCAAAACATCGCAACGTAAAATGCCACAAAAAAGCTGTTTATGAATAGGTCTTAGTGAGTTAGGAGTCTTCTCGACTTAAGCTGTCCCAGACTTAGGTGCTACTTTTAGGTCTAAAATGCTTCGTGAATTACTTTTTGTGAAAAAATTAGGAGGTATTGCTACTGCTCCAACACTGAAAGGCAATGCTTGAATCAAGCCAGGTTCAGCATAGCGTATGTCACTGTCTGCTCACGTTGGTGACCGGACCAGGGCAAGCACACTTTCGCAGTTCCAGCCGGAAATGCAGTCTAGTTCATTTTAGGATTTTTTTTAAATACCATTACTTCATATAACATATATCCTGTGCCGATATTGTAGATTCTGTGTAATCTACATAAACAATAAAAGGCAAAACAAGACTCGACTACCTCGTACGTAACGTTAGGTTCCCGTAAGAAGAATGTTTAGCATGTCCGGTTGTAGTGAAGCTAACGCACCGTAGGGGGATAACCGTACTGTTTGGATAAGAAGCTCAGTCCAGCCAGCACGGAAACTCATGAACAAAGCTATGTAGCCTATAGCACTGTATGTTAAAGTACAGCATTGCATAGAGGCAAGTAAACCTAATGAAAAACGGCACTAACGATAATCATTTCAGTGGTTTTCGATGGATTGACCGTAGGTCGGAAAAGTGGAAAGAACATTAGCTTCAAGGCTATAACTTTTTTGTTTTGTTTTAGCATGACTGTTTTTGAAGATGATCATGTGTGGTAGCTTCAACATTAACACGACTTGGTATCACTTGTACAAGGATACAAGGAAGTTTATTGTCACATGCATATAGTTACTGGAAGTAAGAAATGCAGTGAAATTATGTCTTGTAAGGATGATAATAATAATACATAAACTAGAAAATGTAATTCCAGGGAATTACGAGTGCATGAAAATGCAAAAATGGCTGCTGAATGAAATATTGTTGAATATTGTCTAAAATATAATCTAAGTAAAAAGATGGAGGTCAGATAGAGAAAAAAGCTGGCGGGGAGCCATAATTGATGACAGCTTACAGTTGGAATGGCCGAACAGTTAAATAGTTAAATTATTTTATAGCAAATTATTGTATTGAGGACTTATTTTGAAGTTGAAGTTGTGGGCAGAGGAAACAGTTGGCGGGAGTCATAGTTGATGACAACTGACAGTTTGAAAGGCTGAACAGTTAAATAGTTGGATAGTTAAAATTGTTAAATTATTTAAAATGTAATTATTGTAGTGAGGAGTTTTACTTTGAAATAGTTGTGGGGAGAGGAAACAGTTGACGGGAGTCAAAGTTGATGACAACTGACTGTTGCTAGAGTAGTTATGGTGGTTGCTATGCTGGTTGCTAAGTTAATGTTGGTTGCTAGGTTTTAACTGTGAATGTGGTTGCTAGGCTGTTGCTAGGGTACTTGAAGTCGTTTCTAGGTTGTTGCTAGGGTGTCCATGGTAGCTACCATCAGAAATAAAGGAGTTACTACAGTGGTTTACTAGTATAATCATGTTGGTTGCTATGGAAACTGACATAGATGCTTAATTTCAATGGTTGCTAAATTGGTTGCTAGGTAGGTGGTGGTTTAATATAGTAGGCTAGAGGCATAGTTGATGATAACTGACAGTTGGAATAGTTGAAAAGTTAAATAGTTGGATAATTTAAATGGTCAAATTATTTAATAGGGAATTATTGTAGTGGAGACTTTTATTTTGAAACAGTTGTGGGCAGAGGAAGCAGTTAAACAGGATCTGTAGTCTTAACCCTTAAAGGGGTAGGTTTTTGAACGTTCTAAGTTCCACAACAATTGAAGGTTCTAAAATTCTATGTTGAATTCAATGAACCCAGATATTCTTTAGAACGTTAATTTCTCAACATTCCCGTGACGGTACTCCTTTAAGGGTTAATGGTTAATAGAGCCAGATTGTATGCTTAAAGGCTGAGACAGACAATTGCTGGAGGTGGCCAGAACACTTGGCATAGGATTCTAAGTGCCCTATTGTGATGTCATAATCGCCAATGTTAAGTCTATGGGGACATTTTTAGTTGTTTTTAATTAATAGTTCAAAAAGTATTTGTTACAAAGTTGAAAAATACATAGCTGAAGTCACCTAAGTAAGACCTACGCAACACAGTTTGAACGAAGTTTCTACGTCAAACGGTTGAAGCTGAATTAAACGCACAAACGTAGAAGAAAAATAAGAAGAAGAAATCGGATAACAGTAGAGTGCATTTTCATGCCCTCTAATAAATGTTTAACTTTGAAGACGAAGGAAGTGTGAGAAGAATTTCTGTGTATCTATCATATGAGTTACAAGATTCAGTTCGATGGCTAATGTCACAAAGTTAAGTGTGAGTCTGCGCAGTACTGGGGGGACCAACTGAAAAATCGTTCTATTAGACTCAGTGCCCTCCCATTGAAAACGACGGAGTCTGTTCGTCCATTTCTTTTACTGTCTACACGGGTTTCGCGTTTACCAACAAAACTAGATGTGCGCGCAGCCGTGAGGCAGAAGACGCTTGATGGCCGTCCACAACGTTATAAACTTAACCTAAATAGTCGGCTGCTGTAAGCTACAATCAGATTTTTTTGTATACCCCTGTTGTCTCAATGATAATAACATCTCATTTCAGACTATAATATAACATCGTATTTTGTCATTTTTTGGCGAAGACATGCATTCCGTTAGGGATATTGAACATATTTAACATTCTCTAACCATCGTGATTTCGAATTGGTGCAGTTTTCAGCACAAAAACTCATTTTATTCTTTTGCTCTTTTGCATTGCTCTATGCTGTCCTATGGTGCTTTCTGCCTCTTGTTTGCGCACGCATGTTTTCGTGACGTTGCATAGAAATCCATGTATGGCGCCCACAGATCATCATCATCATCTTCTTCTTTTTTTTTTTCTTTGGCAGTTGGCAAACAGCTTTTAGGTGCATTACCGCCACCTTCTGAATAGGAGACTGTGGTGAGGTTAGTTTGATATTCGATATTCGGATATTCGACAGATATTCAAATTTTTTTTTTAATGCGGCCGGTTTCACCCTGTGTTTGCAGACAGTGTAGGCCTACAAATAGACGACCTCTCTAACTGCTCCCAGCCGACCTACTTAGGGACCGTCTATAAAGTACCTTCTGAATTACCTTCATAGTCATTTTTGTCAATAACTTTGACATCATGTGACCTACTGACTCCAAACCAATGCAGAATAGTTATCCTATATGGCAGCGGTCCCCAACCACCGGACATTCTTAACCGGGCCGCAGCCTATGACATGAGTTGAAAAAATGCATGCAAACTAAACTCAATTTAATTCGCAATAATGTCACGTTTTTACATGACATAGGCCTATATGCAGTTCTTTGATTGCACGCATGTTTGCATTTTGCAAGGTCTATTTTCTTACGTCTGTCAAGGATACAAGGATACAAGGGGGGGGGTCAAAAAGTGCAGTAGAAGAGGGGTTTACTAGATTAAGTGGCAAGGGCTGCATAAGAAAGGTGGGGGAGGATTGGGATTGGGGGGCACCAACAAGGAGCACCCAAGAGCAACAGGGGCAAGGAAAAACTCCCTTACCAAGGAAGAAACCTTCGGCAGATCCACGGCTCAAGGGGCTAACCCAACTGCCAGGGGTCTTGGTGTGTGTGTTGGGGAGATGACAGGGGAGATGGGATAGTGTGCTGTGTATGTGGGGAGAGGGCAGTGTGCAATATGTGTGTTGGAGAAGCTTCCTCATGAGACAATGTGCTGTGTGGGGGGGGGGCAGTGTGCTGTAAGTATGTTGGGGATGTGTGTTGGAGAAGCTTCCTGATGAAATAATGTGCTGTGTAGGTAGGGGAGGGGGGGCAGTGTACTGCAAGTATGGTGAAGGGACTTACTATTGCAAGCAGAGTACTTTATGTATGATGTATGTGAGTGATGACAGTGAAGATGTGTGTGTCGGCGGGGGGGGAGTGGAGCAGTGACTGTGTGTGTGTAGTGTGTGTGTGGGTAGGTGGGGGCAGTGTGCTGTAAGTATGTAGAGGATGTGTGTTGGAGAAGATCCTGAAGACAATGTGCTGTGTTTGTAGGGAGGGGGGGCAGTGTGCAGCAAGTATGTAGAGGAGGCTTACTGTAGCAAGCAGTGTGCTGTATGTATGTGAGGTGATGACAGTGATGATGTAAGTGTGTGTGTTGGGGGTGGGGGCAGAAAGGCTAGGCAATCAAGGACATGGGTAGATAGATGGAGGAGAAATCAAAAATAATAAATAAAGTTCTTTACTTTATAAAGCTGTGCAAAAGTTGGAGAAAGTCAGATGTGTGTGTGTGTGTGTGTGTGTGTTTTGACGTGTGATGAAATAAGAAAATAAATAAAAGGTCTGTAGCATAGGGAGAGGGATGTAAAAGTGCTAAAAGTCATGTAGGTGTGTGTGTGTGTGGGGGGGGGTCATGAGTGCTGAGAAGTGAATGAGTGCAAAGTCAGTGTCTGTCCCGCCTTCAACACTTTACATATTGCCTTCAGCGCTGCGCAGCCTCAGGTCAGCTCTCTTCACTTGATCAGTTCTTGGCGAACGGTAGTGTCACGCGAAGTTAGCTAAACTGCTAGAATGAGCAACAAAAAACAAGCATCTTTAGCAGGTCACTGGCCAGAGTGTTTGAGTTGCGAGAGCCGCTGCAGAGATTTCTTACAGAAAAAAAGTCACCGTTAGCTGCACATTTTAGTGATGAGGACTGGGTGTCAAAACTTCGCTTACCTGTGTGACATATTCGGGGTTGCTTAATGACCTCAACCTGTCACTCCAGGGAGAATGGCGACTGTCTTTAAACTGGCAGATAAAGTCGCTGCATTTAAAGCCAAGCTTGATTTGTGGGGACGACGAGTGGACCGGGGTGTATTTGATATGTTCCAAACACTAGTGGGGGTTTTGGGAGAGACTGAGACAGGGCCCTTTCTCTCGCAGCTGGTGCACGATCACCTTGTTGCGCTTTCAAATGAGTTTGAGCGTTACTTCCCATCCTCCAAAGATCCACGGCAAACCAATGAGTGCGTCCGCAACCCATTTGTCAATATCCCGAATAGTCCTAACTTGTCAGCGCAGGAGGAAGAGCAATTGATCGAAATTGCAAATGACTGTGGTCTTAAGAGTGTGTATGGAAACCTCTCTGGCGGGTTTTTGGATCAAAACCAAAGCAGAATATCCCGAGATAGCCGTAAAGCGCTGAAAACGTTGCTACCATTTCCCACCACGTAGGCCTATCTATGCGAGGCTGGGTTTTCGGCAATGACTGCAACTAAGACCAAATTGCGCAATCGACTGGACATTTCAAACACACTGAGGGTGTCACTATCTTCCATCACCCCCAGATGGAACCTTCTTGTTGCAGGGAAACAAGCACAGGGCTCCCACTGATTATATTCGTAATGCACGTTTAGTTCCCATGTTTTGTTCCCATATTTTGTTAAACATGTTCACACTTGTTGACCCCCACCCCCCCGCCGGTCCGTGAAAAAAAAAAAAAGGGAATCAAACCGGTCCATGGTACATAAAAGGTTGGGGACCCCTGCTATATGGGACTAATCAGACACACATCTTCCTATAGCCATTGTATGCAGACTCTATTTTATATGAATATTTTGAAGAAAATACATTATTTCCTATAAAGGAACAGTCACCTTTTTTTCAATAAGGCCTACCTGCAAGTAAAGCCATGTGACGTAGTGACTCCAAACCAATGCAAAATAGCTATCCTATATGGGACTCATCAGACACACCTCTTCTTATAGCCACTGTATGCACACTGTGTTTTATATGAATATTTTAAAGAAAATACATAATTTCCCATAAGAAATTGTCTCCTTTTTTCAATACCTCCCAAGCCATGTGATCTAGTGACTCCAAACCAATGCAGAATAGTTATCCTATATGGGACTAATCAGACACACATCTTCCTATAGCCATTGTATGCAGACTCTATTTTATATGAATATTTTGAAGAAAATACATTATTTCCTATAAGGAACAGTCACCTTTTTTCAATAAGGCCTACCTCGCAAGCCATGTGACGTAGTGACTCCAAACCAATGCAAAATAGCTATCCTATATGGGACTCATCAGACACACCTCTTCTTATAGCCACTGTATGCACACTGTGTTTTATATGAATATTTTAAAGAAAATACATAATTTCCCATAAGAAATTGTCTCCTTTTTTCAATACCTCCCAAGCCATGTGATCTAGTGACTCCAAACCAATGCAGAATAGTTATCCTATATGGGACTAATCAGACACACCTCTTCTTATAGCCACTTTATGCACACTGTATTTTATATTAATATTTTAAAGAAAATACATTATTTCCTATAAGGAACGGTCTCCTTTTTTCAATACCTCGCAAGCCATGTGACCTAGTAACTCCAATCCAATGCAGAATAGTTATCCTATATGGGACTCATCAGGCACACCTCTTTTTATAGCCACTGCAGGGGCGCAGGAGATATTTTGAAAATGAGGGGGACCAAATTGTGAACGCAAACCCATAGTGAGATTAGATTTCCAGATATCGGATCACCACCTCTGGCCCACTTTCGACGAAGATAATACCATTGCTTGTTTTCAAAATATTTTATAAAACACTGTGAGATGAGCACAACGCCAGATCTGCCCTCAGACCAGCTTCTTGATATGTGCCACTTATAGCCACTGTATGCACACTGTATTTTATATGAATATTTTAAAGAATATACATTATTTCCCATAAGGAATGGTCTACTTTTTTCAATACCCCCCAAGGCATGTGATATAGTGACACCAAGCCAATCCTTTATGGGACTAATCAGACACACCTCAAATTAATATAACTTTTTGCACATACTATTTTATAGTTCCTATTTGTTTCCTATAGAATGCCTTCCATATAATAGTAGATGCAAAATATTATTTCATATTGAGGTGTGTCTGATAAGTACCCCATAGCAAAACAGTTCTGTATTGATCTGTATTGATTGAGCAAAAAGCTGTTTTCCATAGGAAATGAATGTGATTCTTTAAAAAAAAAAAAAAAAAAAAAATACAATAGTTCATGCAAAATATTATTTCACATTGCCATGTGTCTGATTACTATCACATAGCAGAACAGTTCTATGAAGAGAAGTGTTGTGCGTATGGTGTTTGATAACTGACGGACAACTTCCATTCAACAACCATGAAATAGTGCTTAGACATCAAAGACAAATTGCATACATAAGACAAATTGCATACATATATTGATACACGTGGCCCTCTGACTGTCTTAGTTTTAGCAGTATTTGCTACACAAAGGTTTTTTTGTTGATTGCTATTAGAACCATTTGAATATAGGAAGAGACACAGGGCATTAGACAATATCTGTTAAATGGGGCTGTATTTATTCAATTACTTTACATCCAAATAGAGTTAAACTTAGGTGAACACATAGTCAAGGGTGTCCATCTGTGTAGCAGTTTGATCCCAAGATGTTACAAAAAGAATGGGATGGGGGTGACAGAAGAGGAATAATGAGCGGACTGACAGAAACTAAGGAAGAACAAAGCAGTGGCATGGGTAGAGTGTCTTTTGAAATCATCAGGTGCTTCCTGGTTGCTTCCTTGTCTGATGTCTTACTTATTTTGAAAATACAAAAGATGCACTACTTCCACTTTACTTCTGAGCAGGGATCATGTCATCAATAGACTCTCCCTTCTCTAGCTTCTTCTCCATTGCAACCATGAGCTTGACTCCATCTACCACCATCTGCACCTGTGCTACCTCTGAGGAACCCAAACGGTCAGCATTGGAGATGTCAAAGACTCCACCTACAGAGGCTGTGTCCACACCACCTGTACAAATAAGACATTACTTAAGATGTATATTCACCAAAGGAGTATATAGTTGGTCATTATTTCTATCAAGGATACATCTACTCTAATATGTAAATCTGTGTGTGTTTGAGGCAGTACCTGTGCCACGTTTCTGCAGACGCAGCCTTTTCAGGATCTCTTCAAACTTGGCATGTGTGCTCAGCTTGGGCAGCTTGACATGGACACCACCACGCAGGCCAGTTCCCAGATTAGAAGGACAGGTCAGGACGAAACCCAGATGCTCATTCCACATGAAACCATGATTGTGTTTCTTGAAGATGGTCTCAATCTAAAACAGTTAAGGGCACATTTTATCATTTTTACCTTATAGAATCATTCATATGAATGTTAGTTGCCCTGTCAGTTGGAAAGAGTAAAACCTTCAGAAGTCTTTAATGCAGAACTGCCTTATTTACCTTTTGCAAACCAACACAGAAGCGCTTGAAAACCTCCTTCATGTTGCCTCCCTTCTGCATAGAGATGACACGCAAGTGATCCTCCTCATTCACCCACACCAAGAAAGTCTTGTTGTCATTGTGCCTATAAATATGAAAATATGAAAATATGCATAAAAAATAAACATTATACACACTAGCTGCAATAGTGGCACGCTGCTCTTAGCCCTTTAAGTGACATGTTGTAGTTACCAGATGCCTCTACCATCAGGCCAGTCACGAGCCATTCCAGCACACGTCAGCAGTGGAGAAACGGGCTTGTCAAACAGGAAATGATCAGCGATCAGCTGATCCTGCTCAGCGTCAGTCATACCACTCAGTGGATAGTACTTGCCCTTAAACTCACCATCCAAGCTAGCCAGAGCTGTGAAAAGACCATAGGACACATTTCACTTGAGTGGAAGTTGTATCAGACTTTGTTGTAACTTTTGAAGAGCGGGAAGATTGAACTCACCCTCAATGGACAGTTTCTCCACAGCTCTCCTCTCTCCACGGCTGTTGTGGGGAGGCAAGGTGTATCCCTTGATGCTACGGCCTGTACGCACACGGCTGGACAGTACATAGTTGGGGTCCAGATCATCACCTCCCTAGAAAATAAAGGGAGAACTGTTCTCTCATATTGTTCTTTCATTGTTGTTATGGCGTGTAACATTTAAATGGAAAAGATACCTTCAGGTTCTCAAAGTTCAGGTCAGTGGCGTGCTTGTCAGTGGGCTTGTAGCCTCCATGACGGTCAGAAATGATGGGGTCAAACAGATCCTTGAAGACCTCATAGGACTCCTCATCACCAGCAACACATCCCACAGTCATGATAAAGGGATGGCCTGTGTGAGTCATGGGATACATATTTAATATGTCTAATTGAGTTTTTTTTCTTGTTATTTCCTCCTAAGGTTCTAGCAGAGATTTTATATAGCTTAGGTCTGTTTACCTGGGTTGTCTACACCAGTCTGGATGCAGTCATCCAGGGTAAATCCACTAGGGGTGGACTTGCTCCTCAGCTTCTCATACAACTCCTTAGTCAGCACCTTGGCCATATGGTTGTTGTGCTGGGAGAGGTCTGGGTACTCCTCCTCCGTTTTGAATTTCATCTTGTGATCATTGTTGCAGTTCTTCATGATTGCGTTTCTTACAGCCTATACAAAGACAGGGGCAAATCACTATGAATTCACCTTTGAAAGAAAAAAAATAAGAGAACACCATACTAGCATCATACAATTGTGAGTATGAGCTGAGAAATCCAAAGCTGTTCAACCAGCAGCACAAGAACACCCTCATACCACTGGCCATTGTTGCTTGTAATAAGGAGACCTGAGTAGTGCATGCCTGGTATATTTGTGAGAGGCTTTCCCGTGTTCTGGAATATTGGTGTATTTCTCAAGACAATTCTGTGATGTTATTACTTTAGACCAACTCAATCAGCACAATTCATTAATCACTTAGTTACGTCCTTGTCCTAGATACAGGCAGAAAGAATGGGCTTTAAAGAATGTATAAGTAATAAGTCATATTACATAAAGCATAAAATATGAAGAACATGAAGTCTGCTATCACTACTTGGTTACTTTGATTACATTACAAATTGTATTACAGTTTTTACAAAGACATTACACATTACATCACCTGAAGCTAATTAATCTCTTCTATTTATCTATATTTGTAATTCATTATATATCTTACATTAATGAATAATTTCTTGTGTAAATAATAATTTCTTGTGTATACTTCTTTAGATCTCGAAAAAGTATGTGTTTTACTATTGTACTATGTAATGGAAATATGAAAATAGTATAATATCTTAAATAAATTAAGTACTTCCCTCTGTTATTTTACAATTGAAGTAAAGGTTAAAATAAAGTGTCATCCGCTGAGAGACACACTGACATACAGCCAACAGCTGTTGATATTTTTAGCACTGCCACTTGCCTACACCATTCACAAGGAATACTTTGTACTCTTGTTTGGTCACAGCTATGCAGTTAAAATGTCTAGTTCAGTAGGTACTACATAGCCAGGGATGTTTCTCTATGCAGAACACCTCTCCAAAAATCATACTACACATCAGAAAATAACAAGCAATAGAAATGAGTGAGAAAGAACAACCACTACTTCAATCAAATACAAATGCCACCACCAAACTTCATTAATGTCACAGCCACCTCCAAACAAAAAATGTCGACACCACTGAATATTTGAAAATGAAGATTGCTCACACAAACTGTTTGTCCACATTAGTGTAATGCTATTGAAATGTCATAAAGGAGAATATTTAGAATGGTTTGGGATGCAACATAATTAAGATAAAGGCTCAAACATTTAACAATAGTCTGCCCAATACCATCAAAACAGTGCTTCATTTCCACAGCACTCAGAACTGGAAAGAATGGAAAGTCTTCTTTTTTTACTGTGCTTATCACACAGTGTCAGCTCAGCATAGAATAACCCTTTCCCACCCTATCATGCTGAGTCACTAAGTTGATTACCTGCACGAGAGAAAGGAAAGAGGTAACAGTCCTTGGGATCAGATCCTGCTCACCAAAGCCAATGTAGGGGTTGCCCAACTTTGTTAGATGTCGACCCTTACCTTAAATACCCAGACCTGCTTGCTTATTGGCAGACCTGCATCTATTACCTCACTGCTGATTGGAGAGCTTGTCTCTTTGATGGCTGATTTAGGTTCTAAAAGGCAAGTGCCTCCATTACAAAACTCGAGAAGGGACACCAGCTGTGCCCAACCCATAACACCACCCTGTCTTATTCAATTACAGGGAGGGGTGGGGGAGGGGGTGTATGAGTATAATGCGACAGAAATTCACATGGACACACTTCCACAGCTCAGTAAGTATTCACAATATATAATTAATTGGTAGCCCATCAGTACATTATAGATTTTGTGGTCTATTGAATGTGGTTGTTTTACATAAGCCTATTTTCAGTTACTGATTAACCATGCAACCACTTCTTTGGATATTCTCTCTATGTCCTGCTTCAAGTATAAAACAAAAACGAGAGACAAATTGACAGATGACTAGACCAACATAACAAAAAGAACATTTCCTCATGTTGTGCAGGCCCCTGACATTCAGTGGATGTCAGGGGTAGCATAAACTATTCCCACTAACCTGGGAGTGTACAGTATGCAGTATCTAGGCCATTATCTCTTTAATGTTAAAGGTGTAACTTTTAGAACACCAGATGCTCGTCTTTACAAATGCTGTTGAGCAAAACAGTCTGTATTCTGTGGTTGGCCCTGCATCACTAATAGTTGTCTGTCTGGTACATCTCTACCTTCACATTTCTCTGGCCCCATCTGTCTGGTCATAGGCTGGTCCTCAGGCTGCCTATGCCATCATATATTTCAGTGGAGCATCAGTGACAACTCGGGACTCTGTGAAGTGTAATTTTCATGAGAAGGTACTGGTTTTCTTATATAGGCTTAATAGTGTGTGATAACTTCAGCCGGGTCATACTCTTGTCTAGATGCACTGGTTGGATCATAATCGTCTTCACAATTAAACTTGTGGGTACAAAACATACCATGGCTGAAGTATATTTCCTAAAATGAGGCCTTTTCTCTCTGTCAAACTATTTTTTGTGGGTGTGTGACAGGTTGTAAAAATCAAACCAGAATTTTAGCAGTTTTTGGCACAGAGGATAAGTAAACAAGTTTAATTAAATTATGTTGACTGTCCATTCTAGTAAGAAACAAAGCTTGAGGGCACACAATTTCATATTTCCCAGTGTCAGCAAATTATTGTGTTCAAATCTGTAAGAGTAGGTGAAGGAGAACAATATGAATAGCCACAGACATTATGTATGTACAGTATGAAATCGTCTGCCTGCTTCTGATTATGCCCCCTTTAATGCTTGCTGTGTGGGGGGTTAGGCCCTGGGTTCTGTAATGTGCCTTTCAATAGTTATTGGCCCTAAAACAAATTGAATTGAACTGTGTTGCACTATCTGACATACTCACAGACTACTCCTGACAAAGAATCCTTAAGCATGAAGACAGATCAGTAAAACCAAGACTAAACCTCCTACAGTAAATTACAGATAAAAATGAAAAGGTGTCTTTTTGCAATTAATGCAGTTGCTTCACAGCTCAAATACCAAGGGCTTAGAGGGCCACTTATAGTGAAAAATTACTGGAGCATGTCTTTCATGCAGAGACTGAGGAGGGAAACCAGCAATATAATTTGTAAGTAAATAAGAATGCCAAAAGTTAATTTGTAGGGCAACAATTTGTGGTATGCTTATTTACTCTGAGGAAAGTGTTTTCACGTTGCTTCTTAGTCTGTTTTGTTTTCATACCTAGCTCTTACTTTCAAATCACATGTTGCAGCACTTGCCATGATAACAGAATCCATAACATCAGAATAAAAGCCTGACAGCTGTTCCCGTGGCCCATCTGAGAGGATCTCCAAAACACTATAGCATATTTCAAATTTTCAAATTTTGAAATTTTACCATTTTAAATGGTCCAGAAAGCATTTCCAAATTACAGGGGTAAAGTTGGGCCGCAGTTAGAGACCGTAGGTATCAGTTTAACAAGAGTTGGTGTGCAGTGGTTTGCATATTCAACCCCTATGAAAGTCATCACTATTTTCTGGTTTACAAAAGATATACAGAAAATAAATACATTAAACACTACTACTAAATTGAATACTTTTGCCATTTTCCATTATAAACCTGTGGGAAGCCCCTCAGCACTACCCTTCCTGCGCCCTTGGTCTGGTTTCACAGCTATTCTCTTGCTCTTCAGGCCCCACATGACTTACCAATTTAGCCCTTAACCATGTTCTTTTGCCCCTCCCATTGCCCTTTTTGGCTCCATACTTGCACATGACATCAAAAACTTTATGAAACTGATTCATTTTATTGATCCCATCACAGTACACCAATTTTTGTTTGACAGGTTGATTCTGTGACAAATGTTTCAAGTCATGAAAACTTATCCAATAGTATAGCTGTTCATCCAATCTGATCATAATGTGTATGTTTTGGTTGTAAGGACCAGTGTGCTAAAGAAGACTGGGGGAATGACTAGGCCCTAACACTATCCTCCTCCAAAAATAGCCTGCTGTGGTATTCCAAAGCACCACCTGCCAGACTGGCGAGTGTTGGGGACAGTTATGTAAGTGTTAATCCACCAACCCAAGCAACAGGATCCAGTGGGGAGTGGCGACACAACACTGCAAACTGAATGACGGGGAAACCTCATGTCCAGATAAATCATGTGTGTGACCATTGTATACAACACAACACACACACACACACACACACACACACACAAACACACTTGTACATATTCTATTCATCTATTCATCATCAGTTTGACACACTAGTCAGTCAATGAGGCAAGCGTTCTGAGAACTTTTTATAATTGTATAAATGCTTATTTAAGCTATAACTTCTGACCTTTTGGCTCTATTCGCGGTATTTTGGACCCTAAAGGAATGTGCACATAATTGGGGTTTCTTTCAAGAATCTCCATTTTTAACAGTGCTGCTGCTCATTGGGTGTTTGACTAAGGATCACTGAGTTACACATTTTGAATCTGTCTCTTAATTGTTCTACCTTACATCTGTTTTTCAATCATATTATTGCATGTACTGTATTTTTTAAACATTTTTTTTAACTATGGCCCTTTAATTTACTATTATTCTTTGCTTTTCTTTAGGTAAAGCAGATTGAATTACCCATGGGTATGAAATGTGCTATATGAATAAACTTGACTTGGTTTATTCTGGTTTAATCTATAACTGCATTTTACCTTGATCTAAGTTATTAGGTGCGTGTTTGAGTGGGCAGAGTCAGGCCGAAGTTAAATTAAATTAAAGATCGATAGTTAGGTCAGAATTTGGAAACACTGGTTGCATGTGATTGGTTTATTCAATTTCACTTCACCGGAGACTTCCCCCGGAGTCCCTGCCTTGAAGTTCCCGCTACCTATATCGCCGTCGAACTCAGGCCCACTGTGTCTTCAGATTTTTTTTATCATCCACTAGAGGGAACTTTATTTCTGTGCTGGCCGAGTCTTGACACAGGTGAGGTTTAAGGAAAGATGATAATGGTTTTATTGCAGAAATGCACAAATAAAAAGACCATTCCATAGGGTTAGGTGCTGATACTCTGCTCAGAGTTTTTCTCCATTTTAGTCTGTGCAATGTAAGCTACATTAATCGTGATGTCTCCTAAATGTCTTTTTATGATTAATTGCCCCCCACCCTCCTTTACACAATTGCCAAGCCTACATGCTATGTATTCCTTTATCCATGTGAGCCTATGTTATTTTATAGGCCTAGAATTTCTTTAACTGTGTAAATAAAATGCAAAGATTTGTTATGTACAAAAATGGACCACCATTCTGCTGTTCCTGCTCTTTAAGGTAGGCTAAGCATTTCTTGTAGGCTGTTTATCTTTTCATTTTCATAAAAACACATACATGCAGAACTGTATGTTCCCCCATAGGCTGTTATGTTCCGTTATGTTTCATTGTATGTAACATTCAAAGCAAAGGCACATACATTAAACCTGGATCCCTGAATCACTTAGACCATCATGGGTAAATTGTATGTAGCCTAATATTTTGACTATAATTGTCAAGAGTTTAATAGGCTAATTAATTAAATCACCATGACCTAGATGGTGTAAAAGTAGTATTCTGTATCTATTTATTGAAGATGTTTTTCTTCATTAGTTGGCATAATGTGTCTGTGTAGGGCTTTGAACAACAGTTGTTGCCATTCTTGCATCATTCCGGTCAGACTAAGGAATCTGATAGTTCTGGTTTCCAAAAATGAAATCTAAATATTTTGCAAAGTATTAGCAGTAAGAGCGGAATAGTAACAGTAACATTATAAGAGTATAAAATAAGTGTATAGTATGAACAGTATAAAGAGCAGTAGAATATGGCTATGTATAAGTGTAATTACAGTACAGTATGGTCATTTATAAATAAATAGAATACTATGGGTGGGAGGGGGCTATTGAGGGGCAAATGTCCGTGTCCTTGTTGTCCCTCAAGGTTGTCATGGTCGTGGCTGTGGGCACGGACAAGGAGGCACCCTCTGCAGTGCAGTGCAGAGCAGTTGCCATACCATACTGTGACACAGTTGGTGAGGATGCTCTCAATGGTGCAGCAGTAGAATTTCACCAGGATCTGAGGAGACAAGTGAACCTTCTTTAGTCTCCTCAGGAAGAAGAGATGCTGGTGAGCCTTCTTCAGGGTACAGGTGTTGAGGGTCCAAGAGAGGTCAGAGATGTGGACACCCAGAAACTTGAAGTTGGTGACACGCTCCACCTCAGTCCCGTTGATGAAGATGGGTGTGTGTGTGCTAGCTTTTGACTTCTTGAAGTCTACAATGAGCGTGGTTCCATGCAGCCAATAAACAGTTTCGAATCAGTTTATTGGGAATAAACCGAATATGTGTGTGTCTTGTAAACGCCTTATTCTGATTGAAATAAACCAAAAAAGGCCATATTCGGTTTACTAATAAACCGTTTGCACACCCTAGCATATGCCTGTTTTAAACGGAATATTGGGTCATGAAAACACCTTAAACGGAATATGCTCCCAGAAGGAAGAGTGTTGTAGGCCTGCACATGCTCAATTCGCACAGAATTAGAATTAAATGAATCAATTGCCTCTCATGCACTTTCCTAATCATGGCGACACAACATGCACACTTTCGTCATGGAGTTCATCGACAGGAGAAAATGTCGTCAGCGACGTTTTTAAAAAGATTTGTAAAAAACATAATGAGGCTGGCTATCGACATACGCCTGAACAAGTGAAATACAGATGGAAGACCCTGAAGATGCTGTATTATTCAGCCAAAAGAGGGAATTCCATCAGTGGAGATTTATGTTATGACGTTGGGAGCCTATTTGTGGGCTGCATCGCTGACTTATTCGGAATAATGTTGATTGCTATGTAAACAGGAATATGTTCAAAATGTGACATTCTATTTGCATGTAAACCGATTAAACGGAATATTGGCATAAATGGAATTTGGGCAATAAACTGATTCAAAACACTTTATTCTCGGAATGAAAATGCGCTCATTGGGCTCTTTTGTCTTGTTGGTGTTGAGAGCCAGGTTGTTGTCGGTGCACCACAATGTTAGCTGCTGGACCTCCTCCCTGTAGGCCGTCTCATCGTTGTTGCTGATGAGACCAATCATTGCTGCAAACTTGACAATGGTGTGAGAGCCATGTACAGGTGGGCAGTCGTAGGTGAAGAGGGAGTAAAGGAGAGGGCTGAGCACACAGCCCTGTGGTACGCCGGTGTTCAGGGTGAGGGTTTGAGGAGGTGAGGTTATCTAACCTAACATACTGTGGTCCGTTGGTTAGGAAGTCCAGAATCCAGTTACAGAGGGAGGTATTGATGCCCAGTTCACTGAGCTTGGTGATCAGTTTGGAGGGGATGATGGTGTTGAATGCTGAACTGAGGTCAATGAACAGTATTCTCACATAGGTTTTGCTATTATCAAGGTGGGACAGGGCGGAATAAAGTGCCATAGAGATGGCATCCTCCATGCTCCTGTTCTGATGGTATACAGGCGAATTGAAAAGGGTCCAGTGAGGGTGGTAAGCAGGTCTTGATGTGGGCCAGGACCAACCTCACGAAGCATTAGTTAATATATAGTTATTCTTCATCTAGTTATTAATTCACAGGGCATTCAATCATTTTACTAACACAACAGTAATGAAGAAATATGTATTTGTAACTCATGCCAAAACTACATACATTACCAACCTAATTCGCTTCCAATACCCCAGTGTAGAGGATGAATTTAGCTCGTAGATAACACACTAAGTTACCATAACCTGCAATGTAATAGCATTAGCTTAAGAACTAGCTAACTGTGGAACTTATAATCAGAGATCCTTGATTGCTCTGCTTTAACCTCTGGTATAACATAGCCAATAATCTCATCTTAGTTGTTGGGAATATGTTCATATTTCAAGTGATAGAATTAAGGTATGACTTATGTTTAGTGGACGTTATAACATATAAAGTTAAGCTTGCCAAACCACAGGCAGCTCGACTGTGACTTTGTTTGTGATACTCCTTTTAGTATAATGTAGTGTAATGGTCGTTTAAATGCAACAAAATTGAGGTCTTTGGAAAGCACCATGAATTGCTGAAGAATTGGGGCATTGATGTACTCACAGAGGAAACAATCTAATCTTCAAAAACATTTGTCTCTGCTGATGCAGAAATGTGGTCATATAGCAGATTGATAGAACTTCTGAGACAAATTCAGACCAGATGGATTGGTGTGTATAATTTAGGATTAACTAACAATTTTAAACTTTACATTTCATCACTTGACATCTTTCTTGACCCTCAAAACATAGGTCTCGTTCATCAAAATATGCCTGCTCAGTCATAAAGTTTCAGCAATATGTTTTTTTTCAGGTAATTAGCATATAGGCATAATAATAGATTTCCCCCCTATTTTATTCACAGCCTGTGCCCTTGATTTATTGGCCAAGGGAGATTTCTGAGATGCACACATTATTAACAATATTAATAACAATATTAATTTATTTACATGGTATAACAATGCCTGCCCAAAGAAAGTGCCCAAAATCGCCATTTTGGCAACCATTTTGTTAATGCTAATTAGATCTCAGGGCTGGACTAATTAAAACTCAGTCTGGGAACAGGGATTCAGCATATTCAGCATACCTTAATTATGATAAAAAGTCCTGTTCCCAACATTTATTAAGAAATGCCTCTAGGATGCACATATCACAAAAATAGCACTTGTCTATTTTGATTGTGAAGATACAGTTAAGAACAAAATTATTCAAATATGGCAAATATTGATTTAATGCTGATTTTCTCTTTATCAATATGTTTGTTCTGACTGAAAATTACACTGTCACATGCTAAAAGTTTGTAAGACAATGTGTGAGAAACATGGTATTAAAAAAAGAAGTGAATCTTTTCATGAAAATGGCATGTCCAAAATTATTCACACCTTTTTTAAATAATCAATGGAAACATCTTTATTTGCCATCAAAGCTCTCGAAATGGTTCTTATAATACCTACCAAGCCTCTCCATGTTTTCACAATGATTGTAGACCGCACCTTTTTAGCAGCAATCTGGGTTTTGAGGCAGGAACGATTATTTGTCATCACTTTGGCCTTGTGCTAACTTTTTTGACTGATTGAGGTCTGGACTCTGGCTGGGCCACTTTAAAATGTTGATATTGTTCTCTGGTTACCATTTCTTGCCTTGTTTAGCTGTATGTTTTGGATCATTGTATGGTTTAATGGCCCAATGATGCCTATTGGGGCAGGTCTCTTGGCACACTGCCTGATCTTTTCCTCCAGAATCTCAGTGTAGCCTCTTGCTTTAGTGTTTCCGTTTACTTTGAGAAGGTCACCAGGTCCCCCTGGTTGAAAAACATCCCCCAAAAATACTTTTCTATCCCCCACAATTGAAATGGACATGGTGACACTGGAATTTAATGCTTCTTTTTTTATGCCAATCTCAGGCCATGTCCCTGGGTAAAAAAAAATCCAGCGAAAGCTAAATTCTTTGACCAGGTGTGCCCTTATAAAGGTTTAGCTGAGTTGTGCATGTTTGGAGAAGAGTGATCCATGATCAGCATCCAAGATGACCAAGTGATCAATTTTGAGATGGAGTGAAAATTTCAACCACCAAAACACCATCCATAATGTGGAGATTAGCTATAGAAATGTATGGTGAACTTAAACGATAACACTAAAAACACTAAAACAAGGGGCTACATTGAGATTTTTAGTGGAAAAGATCAGGCAGTCTGCTAAGAGACCTGGGCCCAGTTTCCCGATAACGACGGAGAAACGCTCTTACGTGGGTTTTCTACGATTCATCTTCATACTGATACTCGTAGCGTGAACGCGCGTGCACTGCTCTTAAGATACTCTTAAGGGGAGTTGTCCACGTTAATAGTTCTGAAATATCCTCTAATTTGATGGTGATGTCAGGTGACTGCACGTCACAGCTAGGCTTTAAACTTCGGATCTACACTTTAATTCACATCAATATGAAAATAGAAAAACTTTGACATCCGCATGTAAGCATCCCAAGTAGGCTATATACCACACACAGACATAAATAATAATTATTTAAGATTAGATTGTTGCACCGTTTATGTCTGTGTCACTTAAGAAGACGTTTGAAGATAAGAAAGAGGTTGAGTGGGCTAAGAAAGTGAGGAAATGTGTAGGCTTAAATAACATATAAGCCTACAGATTTTGACGCAGCACAGACTAAACCACATGTTCCTTTCTTTGTTTTTACCTCATAGGCCTAATACAATATAGCCATCACTTAGCAAAGATAATGGCAAACTATTCTGGCAACGTCTTGTTTCATAACTTGGTTGCATTTTTGTCCGCTTTTAATCACATTATTATGACCATTCAATGTATGCTATTTTGCACGCTAAAATCTGATTCATTACAAGTAAACACAATAAAGAACGTAAATTGGATACAGTGGCGATACTAGACATTTTTAACAAGGGTGGCACTGGTGAGGCACTGATTAATTCAAGGGTGGCATGAGGCAAAACATCCAGATAAACAGAAACAGGCTCAAGATGTGAAATTAGCACAAATACATTAGGGAAACCAGACACAAACACCAAAAAAAAACACAAATACCTTACTCTCACATAAAATTTCTTTGTATGTGAATAAGATAATACAAACATATTAAAGTTAATTATCTAAGTTGTCTGTCCCTGGGCTAAAACAAATTCCATCATGGGGACATTAATCCATTTTATTCTGTTCTATTAAATGAAGATACAAATATACTCATCCAAGACATTTTCCCCCACAATAACTTATATCTATGCGCATCTATTTTTGTAGCTGTTAAAATAATTTGACCTGCTTTTTTGTCTATTTGTTTATTTTCTTTAAAGTTCTCAAGAAACTTGAGGGTGGTATGAAGGAGTGTATTGTGTATGTGAGCAATTTCATCTTCCTAAATCTCAATATTATGATCACAACAAGTGTGGGCAAATTATTAATTACATTTTCACGTGGGGTAACTTGTTGCAGGGCGACCACATAACCGGTTCCGTGTCTTCCGATTGGATGATTAAAGTTCTCAAGAAACTTGAGGTTGGTATGAGGGAGTGTATTGTGTGTGTGAGCAACCTACATGTTACTTATCTGCCTGAATCTCAATATTCTGATCACAACAACTCTGGGCAAATTACAAGTCAGCACCAGTGCTGCATTCATTGTTTTGCACTTTTATAATCACATCACCAAAAGTAGGTTATTGGTTTTACCAAAAGTATTTAGCAGTATTTTTAAACTACAAACCTATAAAGTATTTTGATGCAAAATATGATGCCATTTTTTCGCAACTAAATAAAATACAAATTTGTATTTTAAATACATGTATCAGACATGCCTATCCCTGGCTGTTGGCTGCAGCCACTCAAGCTAGGTACTACTGATTGTTTTGTGTTTGTTTTGTGTTTATGTTAGTTTTGATCCAAAACTTTAGGTTTTTGTTAACGGAATCTCCCTCCCTCATTCATCTATTTGTGCAACAGCCCACATTCTGCGTTCAATCCAGCGAGACAAGTGAAATAAATGTTGTTTTTTTTTAAGCGGACATCGCCATAGGCACAATATTTAGGCTACCTCTGTTAGGCCTACAAAAAGTTGCGAATTGAGGAGTATTTCCTAATCGGGGAAACCTCTCGGTCCACGGTTCTATAATATCATTCAATTGTGCCACAAATTAACAGACAGAAGTGGGGCGTAATTTAAATTCATGGCTTCATAGACCAGCAATCTACTTGTCGAGGAGGCTCATAATTTGAGAAACGCTGCAGATCATAGACAGAGAAAGCTCTGGGAACAGAACGCAGGCATATTATTTTGTTGTCACGCGCTACTATGGAAAATTAACTTTAAAAAGACCGGCTCGGCCAAAAAAAAAAAAGAAAAAAGTATGCCAGATGGCCAGTCCAGCCCTGCGTTCAGGAATTATTTAAGCAAAAGTGGAACGTGCGCAATGTTTTATTATCCCTCCTGATCGGGACGAATAAAACAGGCATGGGGGACGAAAGAAGCATACAGTTTAGCCTAAGGCTAAGCTTTGTAAACTTCCCATAATTTCAATATTTTACAACAAATGCTTGACTGGTTGAGTGGTCATACATGTCATCAGAATATCGCTACCTGTAGCCTAGATGCGACGAGTGTTTAGTGAGTAGCCTAGGCCTAAGCTTGATGAACCATAAATGAAAAGTATTCTTAACATTACATTAGGGCATTATTGCCATTAAACACTTTTACAAAAGTATAGGCCTAGCCTACAGTTAACACTTAATGACCTATCAAATGTCGGCGACTTGAGTGTGTGATTAGATAAATAGGCACTGGCAGATGCAATAGGTAAATAGATATCTTTGCGTGTTAGCACAAGCAGTAGCCTGTAGGCCAATAAAGGCAAGCGTGTTTGGCACTTACATTTCTGACGTCTGATTCTTCAAACTGCTGCAAGTGCATCAAGAAAGGTCCTGCCTTAGACCATGTTAATCCCCAATCGTAGCCTATTTAATGGCAGGCTTATTTCACACAGGAGAGAGATACAATAGACTGGAAACACAGGAGAACCAGGGAGACATGCGGAAGAGCTTGAGGTCCAGAAATCAGGGAAGTCATAGAGTTTGTTTAATGTTAAGTTAACCTTGCTTGTTGTGAGGCAAGGTTTGAGTGTGAGGTCCAAAGTTACAAGGTGGCCTTGTTTGGACAGGGAGCCTAAAAGAGTAGGTTCCGGGTGCCTAGTTTAATGGCATGGTACGTGTTTGTTTGTCGACTGAAGAACCCTGTATTCATATTTTGGACCCCTATTGTGCTCCTGGATATGCCTGTTTGCTTATGGACAAATTAAATTATATTTTTGTATGGAACTGCTGTCTCCTGCCTTCCCTCGCACCACCTAATCCAGTGGCGCACCTCCCTAAACGTGGGGTGGTCGCCTCGGTCCCTCACAGGTATGAATAATTTCGTTCTTAACTGTATATATTAGGAAATCATTCTTAAATACAAAAATGATATTTCAGAATGTGAAAGAAAGGAGGAGAAGAGAACATGATGCACCGATATATCAACTCAAAGAAGGTACATTTGTGTGAGGAAGCTCACCTTTTTTGTATTGTAGATACGACAAAAGAGCTCATCATTGATTTTAAGAGAAAAAAAGGATCTTCTGTCGAGACCACCCTCTGCATAGCATCTTTGTAAGAAAAAGTGGTAGGACTCAATGACTCCTATTACCCAAATGCCCCACATCCAGGTCCTTTGTTCCTGCAGCAATTAGATTTTTATACAATAACTGCCGACTAATGTTGCGGTGTAGTATTTGACTGAACAGCCAGCATTGATTTTATTAGTACTGTTTTGACATTGTATTATTATATAGCCCATTTTATTGTTGTATTGACAGATTGCTATAGCATTATGGCACTGCCAGAGATGGCATAGTTAATTTTGTACATTGCATTTTGCATATCATCTTTGGACACTTTTGTCACCCTATCTCTGACTATTGGCTATTGCGCTCTCTCAGTGCCTATGCTGGTACCTTTTATTTATTTATTTATTTATTTATTTATTGTTGTATGTTAGACATTGTACTGTACATGTTGTTGTTGTTGTTGTCATGATATGTTGTCCATGGTAACTAATTAGTTTGCTCTTTGGGGACTGATAAAGTTAATCCATCCATCCAGACTAAAAGTTTTTTATTCTCAATGGAATTCTCTTGTGCAAACTCTGATTCCCTTAATAATCTCCTAGACAATCTGAGTAGTGCATTTGCATAAAACATTTTACTCAGTTTTCAGATGACACCTGTGTACTCAAGCAGACTTAAAGAGTGCAATTGGCAAATAAACAAGAGAACAGGCTATTTCTCAGAACACCAATACATATAATCCACAGTTTCTGTCTCACAGGTCCTGTCAAAACATTTTCACAAGATTGACTGAATTAGAAATAAAACCAGTGATCTACACTATGGTATGGTACCGTACACCTGCACATTTTCACAGTTAGACATTATTTCACTTGAGGCTTTCAGCAGCTTAACAACTGCTTCCAAATCTATAACTTGCTTAGACTTGATACTATTTGATAGTTTTAAGGAACCTGTGTATTTATAGTATTATTCATTTGGAACATTATAAATGTTATGAATTAATTATTTAAATCTCTGTTTACCTTGGCATAGTTTGTTATGTAAAACAGACATACAGTGAATATTAAATACCATTGTTGCCTCCCATCATATGCAAATCCCACAACTTGAAATTATCACTTTAAAACAGGCCCATCTAAACAGAGCTCTGATTTTTCATAATACGTGGTGTGGGTACCTTCGATACGCCCCCAAAATTTACACCAGCCCTCACAGCTCTGCAATAAACATCACAAAGAAGGAAATGCCACTATCGGGTTTCAGGTTTTGAGCTTATAAGGTGGGACAAGGGAGAGCATTGTCAATGGAGATTGAATGGGAGTTCATGACTGTGTACTCTTGTGCAATTTAACAATACCTAGCGAAGACAGCAGAAGTAAACACATATTTGTACTACTTATGAAAGCTGTGTTCTCATTATATAAATGAAACATGATATAGACGTATTCATTGACATCAACAAGACTCTAACTCAAACATACTGTATACGGCTCAATGCGAATGGGCTCCATGGGTCTATCACTCCAGTGTACCGGTTATGTACTGGCCTTAAGAAGAGCAGCAGCTCTGTGGAGGGAGACCTGGACAGGGCGAACCAGCTAAACCACTTTTACAACAGGTTCAATTGCCCTGCACCAGCTCATGGTACTGCTCTTGTTTGCGTGCCCGCCCTACCCCCACCTCCCAGTCTCCCAGTCTCTCCAGCTCTGCATCCCGGGAACATCCAACGATCTGAGCCCCCATCACCCCACGCCCTGCCCCCGCCTGATGCCTCCTTGCCTGTGCCTGTTGAGCTGTCCAAGACTCTGGCAACCTTGACAGGGACATCAAGGAGGTGGTCATCCCCCAGCCCCCACCCCACCTCATTACCAGTGCAACACTTACCCCCACCATCACTGGATATTGCACCCTCCCCCACATGGCGACCACGAACAATGAGGTGACAACAATTTCAGTCAACAGCCATCAGACACACAGACCCCAGATGCACTCCCCCACCCCCACCATCACTGCAGATCAGCCATTCGGCCCTCTCCCCCACATGGTGACCACGAGCAGTGCGGCAACAATGGCCTCAGCCAACGGCCATCAGTCTCGAGCCACACGACAACCCTCTCAGAAGCACCCCTCCTCCTCCTCCCCCTCCACTCCCCTCTATCCCCCATCATTACAGCTTCCGAAGTAAGTTATCTTTTAAAAAAACTTCATCCTCGGAAGGCAGCCGGGCCTGACAGACTGTGTCCAAGGCTACTCAAGGCCTGTGCTGCTGAACTGGGGGAGCCACTGAAGCACATCTTCAACTGGAGTCTACATCTCGGACAAGTTCCAACACTGTGGAAGACATCATGTCTCACCCCCGTCCCTAAGAAGCCACACCCCAGTGAGCTTAATGACTTCAGGCCTGTCGCCCTAACGTCACATGTGATGAAGACACTGGAGCGACTGGTCTTAGGTATGCTCAGACCCCAGGTACGCCATGCACTAGACCCAATACAGTTTGCATACCAGGAGAACGTGGGCGTGGACGATGCCATCACTTATCTTCAACACAGGACACATTCTCACCTAGACAAGGGGAAAAGTGCTGTGAGAATCATGTTCTTTGATTTCTCAAGTGCTTTTAACACCATCCAACCCCTCAGACTGGGAGACAAGTTCTTGCAGATGGGTGTGGACGCTCACCTGGTAACCTGGATTACAGACTACCTGACCGAGCGACCGCAGTTCGTCAGACTGAAGAACTGTCTCTCTGACACTGTGATCAGCAGCACCGGAGCACCACAGGGAACTGTGCTCTCTCCAGTCCTGTTCACCCTGTACACATCTGACTTCTGCTACAACACCGAGTCATGCCACATGCAGAAGTTCTCTGACGATACTGCAATTGTGGGGTGTATCAGGGACGAGCAAGAGGAGGAGTACAGGAGCCTGGTGGAGAACTTTGTGCAATGGTGCAAACTCAATCACCTTCAACTCAACACTTCAAAGACCAAGGAGATGGTGGTGGATTTCCGCAGGTCTAAGCCCGCTCTGCTACCAGTCTCCATTGATGGGGTCAATGTGGAGGTGGTAAGTACCTACAAGTATCTGGGTCTCCACCTGGACAATAAACTGGACTGGCCAGCCAACACTGACGCACTCTACAAGAAAGGGCAGAGCAGGCTGTACTTCCTGAGGAGGCTGCGGTCCTTCAATGTGTGCAGCAAGCTCCTCAGGATGTTCTACCAGTCTGTTGTGGCCAGCGTCCTCTTCTATGCAGTGGTATGCTGGGGAGGAAGAAGAAGGATGCTGGGCGACTTGACAGGCTGGTAAGGAAGGCTGGCTCTGTAGTGGGAGCTGAACTGGAGTGCATCACTTCAATATCTGACAAAAGGACCCTGAACAAACTGATCAACATCTTGGACAATGAATGCCATCCACTCTACAGCACTATTAAAAAGCAAAAGAGCTCAGCTGGAGACTTCGCTCACTACCATGCACAACTGAAAGGCTGAGGAAGTCATTTGTCCCCAGGGCCATTGAACTGTTCAATGCTTCACTAAAGGGAAGAGGAGAGATAGACTTCTCTGCTTAGTCTGTCTGTCTCTCCACCCTCTCCATGTTTGAGTACTGACCCACTACTGCTCTACTACTGTTTTACTAATGTCCACAGCCTAATGTTTTTACTACTGTTTTCCTGCTACACTGTTTTTCATGCTATATTAGCACACATGATCAATGGCTTATGCTACAATACTGAATGGCTGTAACCCTATTACCTCAACCTGTTCTTGCACTGACATAGTTTTTTATATTACCTTGTCTACATTATACTTTACTCTCCGATTTGTCCATATTATTTATGCTGGTCTCTAGACCTTATTATTGCACTGTTGGACTAATGTTGGACTACTTTTTGCACCTTCACCATGACACTCACTCTCTTGAGCACCTCACCATGCACACAGAACTACAGGCCCTGTCACTACAAGCGTCCCATGCTTGATCACCCTCAAGCACACTGGATTTTTTACATTTATTTTATATAGTATATTTAGTATTTAGTTTTGTTAGTTTTTCTTATCTCCTACTGTCTCTATTGTATAGTGGAGTTTGGTTATATGTTTATACTTATATTTACTATTTCTGCTGTAAGTGCATGTTGTGTGTGATGTCTGTATGCTACTGAGACCCCCCCTGAATTTCCCCTCGGGGATGGATGGATGGATGGATGGATGGATCTATCTATCTATCTATCTATCTATCTATCTATCTATCTAACCACTCTGAGTTGGAGATTCAGAAAATAGTTGAAACCTGTTGTAAGTAGTCAATGTGCCGTTTTATCTACCAGCCGAATTACAAGGTTGTAAATGGACTTGGAAAATAACTGGAAAATCTGAGCATTTATTGATAGACCAAAGTTGCATGCTTTCTATGTTAACATCAGAGAACAAGATAAAACACTAATGTTCTGAGGGAGAGACAGCTAAAGAAGCAGCTGAAGAGATATAAACTTTGAAAAGTGTAGGTTATACATTGAGGCGAATGGACGCTATAAATATACTTGTGGATTGTATGGATGACTAGAAATGAGCATGTAAAGCAACTATTTTTCACCCCTTACCTGTTTGCATCCCTGACAATCTTTTTGACAAATGGTCCCAACATTCCACTAAAACTGCCTGATCACTGACTATGTTTCCATGCACACCATATTCTGGGATTATTTGGAATAATGACAATAGTCCGATTGTGCATGAGTCATATAAACACCTTATTACAGCTGCCATAACCAGATTAAGCTCATATTCTGAATACTAAAAACCGGAATAGCACATCTAGCACATGCCTCTTTTAACAACAATATTTTAAACACATTAGTCGGAAAATGCCGTTTTCGGAATATTAAATTCCATGCATGTGCAATGTGCATTCCTGTGCATGTTCAAGCAAGAAATTTTGGTAGCTTGATTTGATGCTCTGACACTTGTCATGATGGAATTTATCAGATGGGTGAAAGCAGCGCAATGTTGAAAAAAGCAGGTTTTGAGCACACTGCTGATAGATGAAGAATCAATGGAAACCCCACAAAGTGACCTAAATGCAAAAGAATAGCGGCTGGCAAAATTAACTTATTTTGTGGTCATGAATGAAATTCAGGGACAGAGACCATTGAAATATCATGACGCAGACAGGCTAGGCCTGCTACTTCTACTGCACGTCGCTGATTCATTCCGAATGTATCTAAACAGAATGTAACTAACAAAAAGAAAAAAAAACTAGATGTACCACGCAGAGCGGTACAAAATATGACCACCGCCCAGTCCAGCACATTTTTTCCACAAAAATAAATCACGCTGAAAGGCCTATATGATTCTAACTGTCTCACTAAATTGCATTATCCACACTCAATTCTCACTGGTATTTGCTAGACAACAAGTACCAAAACATGATTAGTTCATAGATTTCACATGTAAAATTCATTTTATACAACCCCACCCCCATCTTGCCTGTTCATAATTCTGAGAAATTCTTGAATTGTGTGCATGTGTGCGTGTACACATTTTTGTTTATGTGTGTGTGTGTGTGTGTGTGTGTGTGTGCGTGCGTGTGTGTTTGCCTGCGTATGTGTGTTTGTGCATGTGCATGCATGCGTACATATGTCTACTGTGTGAGTATGTGTCATACGTATGATTACTGTGAATGTATGTGTGTGCGTGTGTATCTGTTTATGCACATGTGTGCACATGGAATGGGTTAACATGACCCCTGGAGGCAAACATACGAGGAAAAATTGGTCATCCTAGGCCCCACGGTTCTCAAGATATTCACAGAAAACTGTGTCTGCCCTACCCTCCTTTCGGGAGGTCCAGTACAGCGGGGGCTACAGATCAAAAGAAAAACGATGGTTCCATGCTGTCTATGTGGGGTTACATGCCCACCAAGTTCCGTGTACCCCGGTCTTTCAGTGTCCCGGGAATCCTTGACGGAAATTTGGACATGCAAAAAAGAAAAAAAAAACAAATCTGACTAAACCTATATGACCGCCGCTTCGCTGCGCGGCGGTCATAATAAAGTTAAACATTACAAAACCCTTTTCATGCAAAGATCAAGCAACATTACAACCTGTCACACTCACAGATCAATGTATTCAATATATAAACCACCCTCTTATGTATAAAATACCTTTCCTCTAGAAATACAATTGTATTCAATTGTAATTGTATCGTTGTATGTAATAAATTATAGGTATTAAATATATATTTTTTTTTAAGTAAAACCAACCTGAATAAATCACTTAATATATAAAAGAACACACTTAGTCAGGAAACGTATGTAGTTGTCAGTGCTTGTGTCTGTAATTGAACCCCCCATTGAAAATAGAGGCAGAGTATCTGGTACTTTAACGGCTATGTTTAGTGCTGGGCTCTCCGCCTTCCCAGGATCCCCAGGCTCAAATTGTACTGACTCAGCATTGTTTCAGAGTGTCCATTGACCTCTAAACACCCAGTGTGACAGTATGTTCTCAGTGTAATTCAGTGAATTCATGTGTTGATGATGATTCTTTTTGTGTGGTTTTTGTGAAAATCATCTGATTAGACATGTCTCATGTGTCTCAATGGGCACCAAGTGCTTTTACCCCCTTCTCATTTCATAACATAAGATGATTAAATATCATATGTTTGAGGCCATGATGTCACTACTAGAATAATTGTTACTGAGTAATTGAACTGAAAGATGTCATACAATATTTTGAGAACAATGCACCTATTGGAACCAGATCCAATTTCTATGAAAGCACTTTCATGATCAAGTCAAGGTATAATACATGAAAGTCCCGATGGCACTGTAAACACCTATGACCACCTTCTTCTGACAGCTGTCTGTCTTCATGCTTGTATTAGCTTCTCTGTTCCCAGCTGTCCCCTGGGTGACACAAATACATGGTGTGATGCACACATTGACTGCATTCCCTTGACTTGTTACTAACTTCACTTTTGCACTCCCCACTGTAATAACTAAATATATACCTACATACAAAGCTATTGCAACCACTTTAATGGTGATAGCATTGCAATTAACTATTTCAATATATTCAGCTCTGAGGTACTCTGTGAGCCGAGCACAAGTCTATGAGAGAACAGGACCCTCAAGGCTGGCTGTCCTTATAAGGTGGGAGTGAGTATTCATACTCAGAGCTACCAGACAGCTGAAACATAAGTCACTGTCAGCTTGGAGATCTCCCTGGATGCAATGGTTTCTCTGTCATCATGTTCCAGCAGTATACAGTACGTGTTGTGTTGTGACAAAGACAATGCAGACAGATACAACATTTGGAAGACCACAGAACAATTCTGGTGTTGATGTCACAGTGTGCAAAATATCATGTATTCACGTTTGTAGTGTTTTAATGCACTTATCTGTGTCTTGTGTGCTGTGTGTTTGTTTTGCTTTCACGTGTGGACTTTGATACTCCCGTCACAGCTGTTCCAAATCATGAACTGACAATTAACAAACTCAAGGACTCAACAATCAAACCTATAGGAAGGAGGCTGCTTAATTTAATGAGGGGGAACAGGTGTGTGGGAATGTTTGCCTCCCTATATTTGCAGGGCCAACAGGCAGAGGCCCAAGGGAACAAGTCAGGTGAAGAACTGCACAAGACACAGAGGCCGAGCCAGAGGTGGCCTACCCAGCCGAACACACAGCAGAGCAATTCCCAATTCACAAGCTATACTCCGGGTGGCAGATTTGGTCTGCACCCAGCAATCGGAACGATTGCATCGCTGCTGGTGATCGAGGTGGAGAGCTGAGTAGCCTATGATCTGTGGAGGACTTATGGGACGGTATCGAGCTCTAGGAACACTTGTGGGTTGCCGTGCGGGTACTGCTTGGCTAGGCTAGGCCGGGTGAACACGGAAGCTACTTACTCGCCTGCTTGCTTGCTTGTCTACTGCTGTGCTGACTGTGGGAACTGCTGTGGGGCATCTGGCGCTGCTGGTGGCTGGCTGCGGTATTACTGGCTGTGGTCTCGCCTTGTTTTATTACAGTGTTTGTATGTTTTAACTGTGAATTGTGACTATATATAGAATACATTTGTAATAAGATTTTGAGCCCCTTTGCCTCACTGATTAATTACACTGCCTACTGCCATTGATCTTAATTACTCAGGTTAAAACCTATATTGCTGGCTGGTCACGGGCAGCCTTATGGCTACTACTAATCTGGTGACATTGGAAGGGGATTTCACACAGCGGCCAATCTACACCAAAGCCTATTTCCCGTTAAAAAAAACAAAATCTAACAAATCAACCTTTGTGGGCAAAAGGATCACCAACAGAACAGCCTTCAAAAGTATTTCACCGGGACTATCAAGCAGGCACCTTCCTTCATGGGTGTTTATTGAATTAGACCCACGGCCCCTCCAGAAGGCTCAACAGTGGTATCAGGCATTCTCTGCCAACAACTACCAACAAATTCTTTGGTCATTCCACTTCGTTGATGTGGCTATTTATGATCCAATCATCAACATAACCGGACAAATCGCAAGCCCTTGATGGAGGCACAATACAAATATCTAACAATTCATCAGTCATTCCTGTTCATTGCTGTAGCCGTTTATGATCTGATCAGCAAAATTATCAACATACCAAGCAATATCATAAATTCTTCAGTCATCACTCCTCGTTAAAATCCAACGGGCCACTAGTTGAATAGCCATGGCCTATAGTCTACAGTGGGGATATTGACTATTTGCAACCTGCATGTCTTTTTTTATGACAGGAAAGCAGACACTTCACCTCTGCTCTCCATCTTTAACAGTTATTTGTGTAATAGTAATGTCCCTGATTATTTGAAAACTGTCTGTGTGAACCCTTTAAAAAGTCTGGGATTTATCCCTCTCTTCCTCAAAACTACAGACCTATCGGAACATCACATATTACCAACCGTTCCGTATTTCCAACCTCTTACGTGTATGTGTCACTTAAAGCGATGGTTCGGAGTAATTTCACTCTAGGGTCCTTTGCACCATGACCCCGAGCCAAACACCCTCCCAGAACCTGTTTTCCCTTGGTCGAACCCTGGTCGAGTAGTGCTGTCAGAAACTAATAATTTTCTGCAGGCGAACTATGTTCTTTACTCATAAAACGAGGCATTGGAAAGTTTGTAAGTACTTAAGAAGAGCAGCAGCTCTGTGGAGGGAGACCTGGACAGGGGGAACCAGCTGAACCACTTTTACAACAGGCAACAATGGCTTCAGCCAACGGCCATCAGTCTCTAGCCACACGACAACCCTCTCAGAAGCACCCCTCCTCCTCTTCCCCCCCCCCCTCCACTCCCCTCATCCCCCATCATTACAGCTGATCAAGTAAGTTATCTTTTAAAAAAAACTTCATCCTCGTAAGGCAGCCGGGCCTGACAGACTGTGTCCAAGGCTGCTCAAGGCCTGTGCTGCTGAACTGGGGGAGCCACCGAAGCACATCTTCAACTAGAGTCTACGTCTCGGACAAGTTCCAACACTGTGGAAGACATCATGTCTCATCCCCGTCCCCAAGAAACCACACCCCAGTGAGCTTAATGACTTCAGGCCTGTCACTCTAACATCACATGTGATGAAAACAATGGAGCGACTGGTCTTAGGTATGCTCAGACCCCAGGTACGCCATGCACTAGACCTGCTATAGTTTGCATACCAGGAGAAAGTGGGCGTGGACGATGCCATCACTTATCTTTTACACAGGACACATTCTCACCTAGACAAGGGGAAAAGTGCTGTGAGAATCATGTTCTTTGATTTCTCAAGTGCTTTTAACACCATCCAACCCTTCAGACTGGGAGACAAGCTCTTGCAGATGGGTGTGGACGCTCACCTGGTAACCTGGATTACAGATTACCTGACCGCTTGACCACAGTTAGTCAGACTGAAGAACTGTCTCTCTGACACTGTGATCAGCAGCACCGGCGCCACAGGGAACTGTGCTCTCTCCAGTCCTGTTCACCCTGTACACATCTGACTTCTGCTACAACACCGAAGTCATGCCACATGCAGAAGTTTTCTGATGATACTGCAATTGTGGGGTGTATCAGGGACGAGCAAGAGGAGGAGTACAGGAGCCTGGTGGAGGAGTTGCATTGGTGCAAACTCAATCACCTTCAACTCAACACTTCAAAGACCAAGGAGATGGTGGCGGATTTCCGCAGGTCTAAGCCCGCTCTGCTACCAGTCTTCATTGATGGGGTCAATTTGGAGGTGGTAAGCACCTACAAGTATCTGGGTCTCCACCTGGACAATAACTGGACTGGTCAGCCAACACTGATGCACTCGAAAGGACAGAGCAGGCTGTGCTTCCTTAGGAGGATGCGGTCCTTCAATGTGTGCAGCAAGCTCCTCAGGATGTTCTACCAGTCTGTTGTGGCCAGCGTCCTCTTCTATGCAGTGGTATGCTGGGGAGGAAGCACAAAGAAGAAGGATGCTGGGCGACTTGACAGGCTGGTAAGGAAGGCTGGCTCTGTAGTGGGAGCTGAACTGGAGTGCATCACTTCAATATCTGACAAAAGGACCCTGAACAAACTGATCAACATCTTGGACAATGAATGTCATCCACTATACAGCACAGTAGTAATTATCATGAACTATCTGTCAAAATAAGCCCCGCCCCCTGAAACGTCATAAATCATGTCATAACCACGCCTCCTTTTTTTATACCAAATTAGCCACGTGGTTGTCACCACGTGTTGTTTGTTATTGTTATTGTTTTGTGAGTCATGTGACAGTCATGTGACTGGTGTCAAACCCCAAGGGCCATATTGGATGTAAAGTCATGTGACAGTCATGTGTCTGGTGTCAAACAATGCCATGCCTTTGGCATCCATATTGGATGTAGTGTCATGTGACAGTCATGTGACTGATGTCAAACCCCTGGGCAGCCATATTGGCCCCAAACCCCACATGTGTGTTTGTGGATAATGGGGGATCAGATAAACTTTGTAAGAGTTGTATATGTTTAGTGGTAAATGGGTGTAAATACAAAATGTGCTGCTAGGATGGCCGAGTGGTTAAGGCGTTGGACTTAAGATCAAATGGATGTTTGTGTCCCGTGGGTTCGACCCCCACTCCCTTAACTATATTAATGGCTGGCGTAGTATGAAGTTTACTTTTATTTTTGATAAGTCCTAGAGATGTTGAGAGATATGGATTAAAAAATAATTAAAAAAAAAAAGTTTAAATTGGTTACCATTTCGCTAGGCGCTTTGGTTAAAAG
>NC_063203.1:388851-455316 GCF_017589495.1 Alosa alosa
TGATTAGTTTAGTGAGGCTTCAGATCGTCCCTGCCTTGCAATGATGCAGCTGGACAAAGTGAGAGTTTACTCCATAGTTTAGCTTACACCAAGCACAAGCGTTGAATCGTTTGCCCAATGTCACTGGTGGGAATAATGTTTCCGCGGGTTGGAGTGTTCATCGGGGAAGTTAGCAGGGTGTTAGTGGTGTGGCTTAACGAGGCTGGAGGTAGCCTAATATCCATAGCTAGCTTCTGTCTTCTGAGCGTGTACCTCTCCCTGTCCATGCTGACAGTAGCGTGGTGGAGCCTTTGTCTAATGCCACTGGGTATGTTAGACGAGGTCGAAGTGCTCATAGGACAGTTAGGGGGAACGTGGGGGCAGTGTGGGGGAGTCGCAAAGAGAATGACAGTAGGCCTAGTCCGAAAGCTGCGCCAAATTCTCTCCCCACTGGCCTTGGCCACAGGCAGATCTAGCCATGCTGCTCGCATGGTGGAGGTGGTGACACGCTCTCCCTCTCCCCCACACACACACACACACACACACACATTAGGTCATGCATAGTCTATCACAAGATGATGGGAATGCCGCCCTGTATGGATAGGGATAGGGAGTCATTATCTCTACAGCAAAAGGCTACATAAAAAAAAAAAAAATGTCAGCCATTTAGTAATGATTTACACTGTTGATTTGCTATCTACTTCCCTGATCATTTACGAAATACAGTACACTATGTGTTTCCTTTTTGTGTGTTCATGTCCTTGTGATGTGTGTGTCTTTGTCAGCTAAGAAAAAAAACAAAAAACATCAACAAAAACAACAAAAATACTAACATTGTCTCTTGTCTTCTCTCGTCATCTCACTCCTGATCTGTGCCTTGCTGTGGCAAATGAGCTTTTGAACTAAACAGGTCTTGTCTACTTGTGTTTGTGTGTCATCTGAATAATATATATGTGCCCCATACATGGAATCAGAGTGCCTACTGTATGTAGTAAATGGAAAATCTCTACAGCAAAGGCCAGTCTACGCTACATGCATTTGGTTTGTTTCTGCCATTTATTAGTAATGATTTACACAGTTTGTTCACTACTTACTATTTACCTGAGCATTCAGTATTGTGCAATATAGCATACAGAAAGTGAGGGACATTTTGGGGGGAAAGAAGTGGTGCATTTTATCATTCAAACATGCGACTTTTCATGAAAATTCTATAATCCAAGATGGCCGCCACCATATGACGTCATAATATGCAAATTAGATATAAACATTTAATCTCTACATAAACTTTGGGTCATCCTTAATATTTCTCTAATTTACAGAAAGTCTCTATCTCTGATCACTTTTAAGATATAGCCTTTTGAAATGAAGATGTCAAAATTGATCGTTTCAGAAAAAAACCTCTGGCGCCTAAAGGGTTATATATACAGAACTTGATAATGCCAATCATATAATCAGATCTATTTATCAGTGGTAACTACCCACATGTCCTAATTAATGCTATTAATTAATGCTATTGTTAGCATTTTAAGTTTTGCTAAAAATGCTAACAATGCTAGCAATGTTAGCAATGCTAACCATGCTAACTAGCTACAGTGGGTAGGAGTCATAGTTGATGACAAGTAACAGTTACAATGGCTGAACAGTTTAAAAATTCAGTAGTTTAAAGGGTTAAATTGTTTAATAGTGAAATATTGTAGTGAGGACTTTTATTTTGAAACAGTTTTTGGCAGAGGAAGCAGTTGAACAGGATGTGTAGTCTTAATAGGGCCAGTTTGTATGCTTAAAGCCTGAGACTGGCAGTTGATCCAGGTGGCCTGAACACCTGCCATAGTATTCAATTTCTTAACGGTGGATATGATGATGTCTGTCGGCAATGTTAAGTCTATGGGGATTTTTAAAAGTTTTTCTTTAATAGTTTAAAAAGTATAAAAGTTTCAAAGTTGAAAAGACATAGCAACCCGATCTGTTTGAAGACCTACGTTACAAAGTTTTGAAAGTTTCTAAGTTAAACTGGTCAAGAGAAATTGCGTACGGAAAAAGTGGGAAGCGGAATAATAATAAGAAGTTGCCTAGGAAGAACAGTACAGTGCATTTTCATGCACTGTAATAAGAAGACTTGGAAGAACAGTATAGTGCATTTTCATGCACTATAATAATAATAATAATAATAAGAAGAAGATGACTAGGAAGAACAGTACAGTGCATTTTCATGCACTGTAATAAGAAGCCTAGGAAGAACAGTACAGTGCATTTTCATGTTAGCATTTTCATGCACTGTACTGTAGGGCAGCCGTTGCCCACTGGTTAGCACTCTGGACTTGTAACCGGAGGGTTGCCGGTTCGAGCCCCGACCAGTGGGCCGCGGCTGAAGTGCCCTTGAGCAAGGCACCTAACCCCTCACTGCTCCCCGAGCTCCGCCGTTTTAGCAGGCAGCTCACTGCGCCGGGATTAGTGTGTGCTTCACCTCACTGTGTGTACACTGTGTGCTGTTTGTGTTTCACTAATTCACCGAATGGGTTAAATGCAGAGACCAAATTTCCCTCACGGGATCAAAAAAGTATATATACTTATACTTAATAAGAAGAAATCGGATAACAATAGAGTGCATTTTCATGCACTCTAATAAATCGGATAACAATAGAGTGCATTTTCATGCACTCTAATGATACCGTTATTAACCGGTTATCTAAAATTGAAAATTACGTTTTCACTCCGGAACAAGTGAAATTGGTTTTGCTCCCTTTTTCAGTTATGTCCTTCCAAAAACTGTGTTCGTTTCCGGTTTTCATTTTCATTCTTTGAACCGTTTCTAATCCCTGCTAAAGATATTTGGCCTTTAATTGTAGTGGGGGTTGAAGTAAAAACGTTCCAAAGAATTAAATAATTGAATTAGTACCCATACCCAGTACTTAGTTACTGTCCACCATTGTGTGTGTTTGCATGTTTATTAGTGAGGTGGTAGATTCATAATTACATTTGTTATGTACATTTTAAATTGTTGTATTATAATAAATCCAAAAAGAATGTTTTGACTAAGAAGTTACTTAGTTGACTGTCTTTATTGAATCAGATGGAAATGTTTTGACAGTCAGTCATGGTTATCATTGCAACAATCCTGCATTAGAATTTAGTTTCAATTCAGATAACCTACATCTACTGATGGCTTATTTTGTATGACTAAATGTGTCCATATTCCCTCGAAACTCACTAGAAGACATCATTTGAGGGGTCATGTTTTAAAAAAATGTCTCCAGGGGAGCATACCCCCAAATCATCAGAATCTTGTTTCAATCCAGATAACCTAAATCTATTGATGGCTTATTTTATAAATGTGTCTATATTCCCTCAAAGCTAACTAAAAGAAATAATTTAAGGCAGAGGTTCCCAAACTGTGAGGCGCACCTCCCCTGGGGGGTGCCAAATAATTTGAGGGGAGGCGTGGAAGGTTGATTCAAAAAAGAAGGAAAAACGTTTATTTCATGTTAGAACTATCTATGTTTTTTTTTTCAATGATTATGTAATTGTCAACATTATAAAATTGAAATAAATCATAAGAGATGTATACTAAATCTTTGGGATAGTGGAAAGAATTATTGATCCCTATCCTGAGTGAGAATGTATTGTACCAAACTTCATAACGTAATTTAGCAACAGTGCCGCCAGCCGAGCTAGCTGCAAGTTACCAGTGAACGGTAACTTGCAGCTTGGAGCTTGAGCTCCAAGCGGATTTGTACGCAGCCTTACAACACTGTTTACAGCTCTTCGAGTCACGGTAAAATGTATTTTTTGGTACATAGCTAATTTAGATACACTTATGGTGTGGGTGCTTGCATTTCTTTAGGAATCCGACAGCTTGGTTTGTATAGAAATGAATAAGTGACACATACACGTAAGAGGTTGGACATAAGCTACATGACGGTAATATGTGACGTTCCGATAGCTAACAGATGTCACATTTTATCGCTGCACGAGCCTAATATGGACCACAAAGCCAAACGTCGAAAATATGATAAAAACTCATTGCATTGCATAGCATAGTATAGCACCGATTTAAGTGGCTTAACTGAAGTGAATATCATTAATTTTCAAATAATTTTCAGAGGTGTCACTGTTTTCAGAGGGGAGGCCCACATTGATGGAGTTTGGGAACCCATGAATTAAGGGGTCATTTGTAAAAAAACTCTCTGGGGAAACATACCTCCAAACCCCCCTAGAAATGCTTTTTGACACTGTATAATTTAAGTACAGACTACACAGACTGTATAGTGATTACACAGAGAAAGAAATTCACATATTAAGACCCACACCATCCAAAACGCCAGCTACATCTCCGATTTAAGTTTTGAATAATGTTCATGGCCCCCCTCCTGAAACCTCATGTCACGCTTTTTAAATAATCAATGGAAACATCTTTATTTGCCATAGCACTTCATAGCTCTCAAAATGGTTCTTATACCTACCAAGCCTATCCATGTCTCCTCAATGATTCTAGACCTCACCTTTTTAGCAGCAATCCGAGTTTTGATTGATTCTGATGAGGAGAGGAGCTAAAAGGCAGGACTGTCTCACATACGCACTCTCTCCTTTCTCAAACACACACACACACACACACACACACACACACACACATATAAACACAAATGTGCGCACACACACACACACACACACACACACATCCACACGCACAGACACAAACAAACACATACTGTACATAAACACATAGGCACTTGCACGCACTCACGCACACACACACACACACATACAAGCCTACACGTTGCAAGAGTAGGAGACAAATTGACAAAAATTATTTATTTTCGCGGAGGGGATGTACAGGACTGAGCGGCGGTCATACAGTTTTGAAATACATAACGTTTTAAAATTGTTAACTCAACTAAAGCATTTTGTTTATCTACTTATTTTGTGGGGGGGGGGCTGACGTCACGTAATAGAAGCCGCAAAACCTACAGCTGCCAGCCTCTTTCTCATCATATGCCCAAACTTTTCACGATATTTTCAAAAGTATCCTGTCAAAACTAGTGAAATTCACTGAATACCCTAGTTTAGTATAGTTACAAGTGAATATGCAATGGGTTTGTCAAAACACGTATATACCAAAAACTATTTTTTGTTTACAATGACAAAAGATGATTTGCGAATGACAAGGCTGAATTTTCGCCGCGACTGCACTGAACATAACCTCCTAATGGCTAATTGGATCATAAATTTGAGTTAGATGGGCAGTGGTGCCTTGTGTGTGCGCTACTGCGAACTAGAACAGTGCCGTGCTGTCCCATTCCTGGCTTAGACTGATCCCCTATCCACTTAAATCTCTCTCTCTCTCTCTGATAAGTCAAGTCAAGTCAGTTTTATTTGTATAGCGCATTTAACATGCACAGAGTGCAACCCAAAGCGCTCCACATATAAGACATTGTCATTGACACATAACAAAAGACAATAGATACCGGACGGAGCGACAATAACAAACATGGCCCCAGCAGTGGCGCGACTGGCTGGGGCACCTGCACCGTACGCTGGCGACCCGGGTTCGATTCCCACCCCGTGGTCCTTTCCGGATCCCACCCCGACTCTCTCTCCCACTCACTTCCTGTCAATCTCCACTATCCTATCTAATTAAAGGCATAAAAAGCCCAAAAAATATACTTAAAAAAAATACAATAACAACATATATAAATACAATAACAACAAACACAAAAGATGACGGACAGAGCGGCGTAGTCGCCAGCGTACCCGTGACCCCAAGACATACATACAAGACAGACAACAAACAAATTAATAAGTAAAAAAAAGAAAATAAAATGAAAAAGAAAAATCATGTTAAATTAGTCCAATTTCCTGAAAATGTTAATTTAGTCCAATTTCCTGAAAATGTCCAAGGGCAATAATGACCCACGTGAAACTGCGCACAGCTGTATCTTAACAACCAATGCAATGCCAACAAAGTTCTTTAACGTTACAACTGACCAACGCAGAGATTTCACTGGCAGTCTGGAGAGCAACAGAACAGTCCGAAGTCATGTTGGGAGATCTTCTTGCTGATCAGCAGCTTGGTGGCTTTAGACAGCGACAGTTTGTTGCTTAATGATTCCTGACGTGGCCATCAGAGCTCCCCACTTCAGCACTCAATCGCACACACACATGCACGCACACACACACACACAACTCCACCATCACCACCAAGCACACACTCTCTGTCCATCTAATATTTTGTTGTTGTTGTTAATACTGTCACAAAGAGTAGGCCAGTGAATTACAATAGTCCAGCTTGGAGATAACCATGGCCTGTACAAGAAGTTGTGTGGAATCTTGTGTCGGATAAGGTCTGATCTTCCTGATATTGTAAAGGATAAACCGACATGACTTTGCAATTGAGGCTACACACATTCAGAGAAGTTAAGTCGGTCATCAATTACAACGCCCAAGTTACGTGCCGATCTAGTTGGGGTCAGTGAAGTCAAGTTGGATGTTAATCTGTTGGGGAATAGCTGAATTCTGTATTATAGGTGTATTGGGGAATAGCTGTTCTATAGAGGGAAAATATTGTTTTAATTGTGATTAATCACAATTAATTCATTTCAAAATATGAGATTATTATTATTTTTTTAAATAATTTGACAGCCTTAATGTGTGAATCCTGTGAAATATGTAATATGTAAATTGTGTGGAAGTTGGCATTAATTTAATCTAGAGAAATGCTGCCAGTTTCTGTAATAAATATAGAACACTCTGGCCCTCCAATTCCAGCGTAAGAAGGAATGTGTGTTGCTAAATGTGGCAGCTGAAAACAAGCGTAATTTAGATATCACACCCCAATATATACATGAAGGTGCATAATGCGTCCAAAAGACGTGAAAAAGTGACGTTGCAAGTCCAGCTGAACCTTGTTACCTTGTTTTCTTAGTTTGACAACTAGAAAAGTGTCATCAAGAAAGCCGGGAAACAATAGTGTTTTAAGTGTAGGCTTAACATGCTTTATTTTCGCAGAGAGAATGCATCATACTACAAATACATTCATTACAAAACCATACAACACCTGCCATTTACCCATTGAATTTTTTTTTTCATGATTGTTACACTTTCCAAAGCAGAAGTGATTCTTTCTACATATGGCTATCCTAAGCTAGCACATATGTCAACATAACAGGTTACATTTGAGAAAGTAGGCTACAAATGTGTAGGAAAAGTCTTAGGTCCAAAATATTCCAACTCCATTCCAAAATTCAACTCTTCAACTTTCCAATCCTCCGCCAATTTACTGCTGCGCTGTACTTGCACAAGTTGAAACTTTGAACAGTTTGAACAGTTTTGATTGAACATATTAAGCTATTATATATAGCCTACCAATCTGAACTCCATGGGGTGTAGGCCAAATATTTTGTATAGTACACCGTGAACACAAACTGTGAATACACAGTGAACGGCATATATGAAAAGCTGATATGTTACTTTAGCTCATTTGGTTAAACACTGCTTGTGGGTTCTGCTAATGTGGGTTCTGCTAATGTGGTATTGTGTATCTTTAGGAAGGAAGAAAGAGCTTGATGATGCCCTCCTAAATAGGAAAGCAGCTCCGGTCTATTAGTCAACACGAATCTACAAGGAAAATGGATAAAAATAACTCGTAAACAAATAAACCATGGAAGGTCTACATGAGTAACTAAATGGTCTTGATTAACTCTTGTTTTATCTCCCCATTCAATATTGCTAATAGTAAATGCCCTAAGTTAGGCTACAATAATTAAAAGTTTAACACGGAGCCTGACTTAAAACTTAACCCAATTACTTTGTTGGATAAAGTCTCTTTAGGCTACTTTTATTCTTAAATAGGCCTACTTGGTTGACCAACCCTCTGACACTGACAATGTTTAATGTTTGCCTACAAGAAATATTAGTGTGCAGAGTGAGGAGCGAACTACAGGAGTTAACTGGGAGAAAATGTTTTGGTCAAAAAGTTTAAGGGAAGTTTTAGCCTACCGTGAACGTAGCCTATTAAGAGGAATGGAAAGAGAACTTAGCGTTCATCTTACCCGGTTTCACAAATGCAAAGCCTGTGTACCTGATGTGCTGTTGGCGTTGGATATGCAACGGTGTCGCTGTTTGAAAAGAATATCAGACGGCATTAGCCTACCAGACGGAGCGGCAGGGGCGATTCTAGACCTAGAGCTTTGCTGGGGCACAGGCCCCCAACTCCCAATACATTAAACCAACCTACGCATGGTGTGAGTGTGTGTGAGGGAGAGAGCACAAGCTGGTAAACTGTTGCTAAATTTAAGCTACAATGACGCTAAGCATTGAAAAACAGATGCTAGTTAGGTGGGTAACACTCTCTAACAGCGATCAACTTGTCATTTTTTCTGTCAAACAAGTTGTGAATTTGTTGTAACATTAAACAGGGGACGACTTACTCTATTTACTCTAGATCCTATTGCGTTCTAGGGTCCTTTCCATATTTGTTTAAGCACCCGCGGGCTGATTGGCGAATAGGCTATTTGCAAATCGATATTGTAAAATAAAATTATTTAAAAAAAAAAAAAATCGGACTACCAGAATAATCTGGCGGGCCAAATAATATGGCTGGCGGGCCAGCTTTGGCCCGTGGGCCGCCTGTTGCCGACCCATGCTCTAAAGGCAATGATGAGTGAGAAATATGCAGTGGAGTGTCTGTCTAACTGCTGATATGTGGACATCTCTCACTATGTACTTTTTTCTGGGAGTCACCTGCCATTACACAGATGCCATTACAAATCTGGGTTCAGTTCTTCTGGGAGTAGCAAAATTTCCAAAAGCCCACACCTCTGACTACATCAAAGAGTTGATGAGAGCTTTGTCATACCTCATTACTCACTGGGGCCTCACTGGATTAGTGACTACTATTGTGACTGACAATGCGGCCAACATGGTATCAGCCACTGAAAAGCAGGGGCTACGCTAGGGTTGCCACCTGTGTCTGACAAAAATCCTGGACATTTTGACCATCCAATCAACCTTTTTGTTTGTAAGCAACGGCGCCTTTCGCACATCTAACCTAAGATAAAAACCATCATTCTAAGCGACAATTGTATAGCTAAAATTAGTAAGAATGACAAGTTCTAGTTATTTGTTTAGTTAATTGCTTTATTTAATAGCAGACCTTTATTATTTTGTTATATTTTCAACAGTTTTTAGTTGTGGACACCTGGGGGCAGTATTGAGAAAAAAGGGGGAATACATAATTAGGTTCTGCTTTTTTGCTTATGTGGAATAAACTTTCCTTTCTCTGTCTGTCCTTGTCCCACACACTCTCCGTCTCCACCTTACCATTTCTAATGAACCTCCACGGTGCGTGCCCCCACCACCACCACCCATGTTATGGCACGTCATTTTTGTAGAGCCAATAAGGCTGTGCATACGTTTATGGACGTAGGCACGCTTCAATTAAACTGAAATACACATTTTGCGCATCATGTACAAAAATCCGGGACATTCAGTGTCCAGGATTTTTATTTTTATTTTCCTGGACAGACCATGAAAATCCTGGACAATCAGGAAAATCCTGGACAGGTGGCAACCCTAGGCTACGCCATCTTTTCTTTGCCCATACTCTCAACCTTATTGTCAAGAAGGCAGTTGAGGAACATGAGGTATTGACAGATATTCCTATCAGAGCAAGGAGAGTGGTGACATATTTTAGAAGTAGTGCAAAGGCCAGTGATAAACTTATCCTTGCACAAGAAAGCATGGGTAGGCAGCCCCTGAAGCTTGTGCAGGAAGTTGAAACCCCATGAAATGCTGCAACGACTCATCAACCTCCGAGAGCCTGTTGGTGCTGCCTTGGCCAACCTGTCTAGTGACATCATGCCACTTACAAGTGTTAAATTTGAGATCATCTTGCAAAGCCTGGAAGAGCTGGCACACTTTAAATATGCCACAGCAGAGCTCTCTGAGGAAAAGAGGGTGTGAGCTTCAAAGATTATTCCAATGATCAGGATGATTCAGCACAAATTGGCTGAAAAAACAGGCCTGGCAACCAACCCAGCTGCTGAATTCTAAGGCAGTGTTTTTCAACTATTTTTGTGCCACGGCACACTTTTGACACTTAAAATGTCCCACGGCACACTAACATCCTGTGTGAAGAAAAAATAAACATACCATAGCCTAAAATTTCAAATAATACACAGATATGGCCCAGCTTCAAGACCCTTGTGTTTTGCAATCAATGCCCGTGAAGCTGAACGGCTATTGACGGGTGACTGTCCGGTCAACCAGTCTATATACATATTAGTCTACATCTCAAGCAGAGCCATCAACATCTCAGGGAAGCCAGAATCCAGCTTCTTCAGGGAACCTTTGGGAGCTCTTGGACAGCCGGGTCAGTGAGACCCAGAATACCCAGAGTTGCAATGTAAATGACACTACAGAGGTATCTCAATAATGCTTACCTCCTTCGAACAGAGGACCCTCTAAAATACTGGCAAGCCCATGAAGCTGTGTATCCACAGCTTTATGCTCTGGCCAGTAAATATCTGGCTCTTACTGGCACATCTGTTCCATATGAACGCATTTTTTTCCAAAGTTGGGGATGTGATCAGTAAAAAAAAGAAGCCGGTTAAGCCCCAGCACAGCAGAGCAAATAAAAAAATATGACATAAAACATGTATATTTGAGTATTTGTGAATTTCTGCTTCTAAACAATTTATGTATATAATGTTGCATAGTCAGGAACACTTTAATTCATCTGCATTATTTTTTTCACTTCGTATATTTTATCCATAAGGTGCAGACCTAATTGAATAAAATTAGAAATTAAGAATAGCCAAGCAAACAATGCAATGAAAACTCGACAAATTTATGTCAATAAAATGACATAATGCTGCTATGTATCTTGAAATTATACAGCCATACAAAACATCGGGATGATGGTGATGTAGGATTTTTTACTGACCACCAGATGGAGATCTGCAGTAGAGTGTTAAATGCTCTGAAGCATTAAACCAGTTTGGCTGTAAGAATCGTCACTGTTTCAAAAGCCTCGCTTGGCACATCCCTACTGTATAGCAACTCACACCATCATTAAGTTTGCTGATGACACCACCATAATTGGCTGCATCACGAGTGATGATGAGTCTGCTTATAGAGCAGAGGTGGAAACCCTGACATCTTGGTGCCAGGACAGCCTGCTGCTTAACGTCAGCAAAACCAATGAGCTGATAGTGGACTACAGGAGACTGCAGGAAGAGAAGCACACACCCATCTACGTTCCAGAGTATTCCGGTTAAATTAAAAAAGTAATTTGCAGCAAGGTCTACATTCATGTCTCCAACTTTGGTCTTTAGGTTTTAAAATGTGTTTAAATCGTTCTACATGACTTCATAACAGGCCAAATACAAAATAAATGTTACAAAGATTGCCAAGATCCATTAAAATCGGAGGATATACAGCTGAGTAAGAGTTTGTGAAAGGAGCCTTAATGATCAAAAAAAGCTAAGCATGCATCTAGGCTATTTGAGTTTCTTAAAGCTGAGCTGTGCTTAAATTGTTCAATACATAATTCCATAACAGGCCAAATATAAAATAAATATAAATATTAAATATAGCCTAGACATCTAAATATTAGATGATCAGATGATTTACAGTTCTATGTAATGTTTCATGTTTTTGTAATGTTTCATACAGTCATGCAGGTCTACTGCTGTGAATAGGCCAAATACAACTTTGATTATTTTTATAGCCTATAGCCCTTAACTTTGGCCTTGGTGCCCTGACATGTGGCCTTTGTGCCCCACTACCCAACTGAAGGCCAAGTGGCCTTGCCCCTAAAATGGTAAAATTCCAAGCCTGGGCCTAACTGTCGATTATTAACTGGGATGATATTAAATCATGAATATGAAAATTGACATGTTTTTATGGTCTTGGTCTCGACTCGGACTCGACTGTATTTAAAAAACCAACGGACTGTCTCGACCCTTCAAAGACTCGGTCTTGTTTTGGACTTGGCATAGGCAGTCTCGTCCCCATCACTACACGATACAATCATTGAAAAACCACTTGGTCATAGCCCAATATATATAAATATCTAAATGCAAACACACCTACCTAGCTATATTTTGCTGGAATAGGCCTTTATCACGGCAGCCGAAGTAGGAAGTGAACAGCCCTGTTCCTGTGTGAGCACAGGTGTTTCTAATTAAGTGTCAGATTCGGCCACAGTTACTTCAACCAGAGGCCTCGTTAATGTTTTTAGGAACACCTGTGGTTTGCCTGCCAACAGGAAATTGAACAGCCCTGCTTCAGCTGCCCGTGGGCTGCCGTGATAAAGGCCTATTGCACCAGAATGCCAACAGAAGCAGAGAATGTGTGCTGCAAGGAGACTTCTCCGGCAATGAGAACTATGGCTTTGATAGCCTGCATTGGCAAAGGTTAGCCTACTCAAGTTGTTTTCCGTGTATGACCCTTAGGAAAAAGTACTATAGAAATCTTATGTATTTTGGGACATACTATAGAGGTACTATAAGACTACTATAGAAAAACTATAGCGGCTATAGGATATTATAGAGTTATTACTTTTATAGTACGTCCCAAAATCAGTGGTGGAATGTAACGAAGTACAAATACTTCGTTACTGTAGGCTACTTAAGTAAATTTTCCACGTATTTGTACTTAACTTAAGTAGAATTTATAGAGCATACTTTTGACTTACTTCGTTACATTTTACAGCAAATATCTGTACTTTTACTCCGCTACATTTCTACGACACCATCGTTCCTTTTTACGATACATTTTATGATCAGTTTTTTTCTCTCTGACAAACATGTTTGTTTTACCAAAGATTCTGGAGCCCTACGTGCCCAGCTTCTAAATCTTTGAAACATAAGCTTCTAGTCTAGACCAGGCAAAGCGTGAGCTTGTAGCCATCTGCATTCGGTAGGCTATATTCACCAGACCCATGGCTACACTGGACATCCAACTGTGTTCTGTGCCTTTCTCTGTCAGTTATCTGCAGCGTTAGGGCCTCCTCTCCGATGAGATTGATACCCACGGATCAGCAAAGTTACAGGCTATGCCCATGCTTCGGTCACACGTCTGATCATTTGCGGCACAAATGAATGGTAGACTATTAATGAACCGCTGGCCGAAAAAAAACGTAACATTTTCCAAATTAGGAAATATTTCTTAATTGTGTGTAATCAAATGTGGCAAGTGGTATGAGAAAGTTAGTATAATGTACTGTATAAGATACCCTTTGAGTTCAATTTAGGTCACACAGGTTCAAAACACAGGAGAAGCTAGAGACTTAGATTCCAAAAATACACATTTTATTGACAGATCTTAGTTACAATTATAAAAAAACAAAAAACCCAACTCTGAGGAAATGTCTCAGCAATTCCCCTGAAAGATACCAGTATGAGACACAACACACATACACACCATACCGTACATACGGTGACCAGCGAGGCTGCACGTCAGCTGCACACAAGGTCTATGGGCAATCTCAAGAAAAGGGAAAACGGAGCAGGGCGAGGGCTTACCACGACCGGCAGGACTACAGGAGGGGGAAGCGGTCCAGAAGACACCCACACATCACACGTGAGAATCACACTGCAATCACTGCACTCCAAAGCTAAGGATTGACACCCGAGGTGTGCTACAGGAAACGTGAAGGGACCCCACCACCTGAGGGTGAGCCTGCCACTCGCTTGGACCACACCGCACCTGTCCAAAGGAGAACAAGGGAGAGAGGGGGAGAGACTATGGTAAGAACTGTGGGTAGCACAATCACACTAACTTAGTGTTAGCTGGTATGGTTGTACTTAGCTTTTGAGCTGTGGGGCTGGAATGGCCGTCCCACAGATGTTGACGGCCCCAGAGGTCAAGCTGGAGCAGTGCAACCGCCCTGGTCACGGCGATGGGGGGAATAACGTTACTGCACACAAATACACGCTCACACACCACTAACAACCACACACATGCACAGCAGTTCCCACAATGCAACACCACAATTAAGGGGCTGTAAGATACAGGTGAGTTAACCCCGCAAATACTCAAATGTGCATGCAGCGCAAAGCAGCTCTAAACATGCATTAACAGGGAACAAAAAGGAAAGGCACAGGAGAAGAACATAATAAACCACATGCAAATACACAGAGAAGCAAGCAATCAAACATGCAAAGCATGCACCACACGGCCAGACAGCCCTAAACATGCATTATGCAGATAAGTCAAAATGAATCCCATGCACAATCAATCCCAACTGGTACGACAAACAATACCAGGACAGGACCAACAACCAGTAGGTTACACAATGACCCCAGCGTCAACCCGAGGGTTGAAGAGGACGCAATAAACTTCTTAAGAGACAGAACAGCAGCCGCGTGTGGCGTGGAGACACTTGGTGATGCCGGCCGACTTCGTATATCTGTGGAAATCAACAAGTGTATACAATCACGGACAATAAAGATAGCAAATTAGCCTTTAACAGTTTAATATATTGTCCACATACATACCAAGTTAAAAAGATTTCGTTCCTGACCATCAAGTTGAGGGAGAGGGAGGGGAAGCTGCGTTAGCTCCGACAACACGGCTAATAACACATTAGAGGCAATTAGGATTGCCGTTTGCAACGGAGATCAATTAGACTGCAAAAAAAGGTTTAAAATAAACAAGCCTACCTCTAGCTGCTTTAAGGCAGACACCAGGCTCAACAGTGCTACACCGGTGTTGCACCAAATTCTGTGACCTGTCGAATTTTGTGACTCTAGAGGGCGCTGTTTTATTGGAGTCTATGAATGTACTGAGCTGTACTGACACACTGATGAGGCAATTCTGTTATGTGTATAATTCTTCTAATAAACTTTGTACATTTTTGAAACATGGAACATGGAAGGAGGCAGATAGTGACCTCCACAGCATTTTTTTCTGCAGTTACAGTGACATAATTTGACAGTAGCCTATCAAAATATGTGATCTGTCCTGCTGAAGTCCATCTGTTCACAGGAGTGGTGAGGGGTAGGCTTTAGCTCTACTCTAGAATATAAAAATTATTAATTGTACAAAGTACAATTGTAAAATTAAAAATGTACAAAGTTTATTAGAAGAATTATACACATAACAGAATTGCCTCATCAGTGTGTCAGTACAGCTCAGTACATTCATAGACTCTAATAAAACAGCGCCCTCTAGAGTCACAAAATTCGACAGGTCACAGAATTTGGTGCAACACCGGCCTCAACGCCGACAGAACAGACCAAGCTCTACAACACGGAAGTGGAGATATACTGGATGTAAGAGCAATCGTGCACGCTTAGATCAGCCAGCACAGCTTACCTTACTCGTGAGAGCATTCACTTGATGGCGGCTTCACCAGCCAAGTTGTGATCCACGCCAAACTACTATGCGCCCCGGAAGACGGGAAAGAGAGAAAGTAGCACATCCAGGTAGCAATTTACGTTCCTAGATATAAGAAGAGAATGTCTAATAAGGGGAGAACTGCCACTCTCTGAAAACTTCCGGTTTCTGAACTGGTTGCAGTTCCTCCTGTGGTTCCACATGAGGGGCGCTCGTCCACGAGTGCAGAATGCATGGAGGTCTATGGAGCTGTACCCCTCAAAATCCACTTTTCTTGGGATATATTTTTTTATATTTGAGTATTGCATTCGAAAGGGGAGGCAAAGAAAATACACTTGGTTGAGTATTATATTTTTTAGAGTCACTTAATTGCTCTAAAAAGCCTTTCAAATGTGTCAATGACGTCATTCATTAGCACAATGCTAGCGTGTTATGTGCAACAACGACCCAACCTGTAAGAAATCAAAAGGACATAAGTACTCGTTCATTCAACTTTTGACCTATAACCCATGTTGAAGTTATACAAACTACAATCAAATCTGAGATTTGTCAACGACAATCAGGTGAAAGAGACCAATTTAGCTGTCTAGCTCCATTGACTCCCATTCATTCTGCACTCAATACGGAGTGGCAAGGCTCTCCGTAGACGGGCTCTGATATAAGTCTGCCTAGGTCCGCCCCATAATTAGGATGAACGCAGCCACACCAATCCAGCACAGGGGGAGAAGCAAAGGAGCCAAATAATAGGGCGTAGCCCAATCTGCTACACAAATAAAGAGGCATAGCCTACAATTGGGGGGTAGTAACGTGAGCGCTCATTCAATGTCTATGTGCGTCTGCGCAAGTGAAACTGAACCTAATCATAAAGACACCTTTCTCAGCAACTTTTCTGTTCAATCAGCAGAATTGGCATTACGATCCACCCGACTTTTCCCTTGTCTACCCTGTTAAACTTCAGGCTCTCGTGTTTTGCGAGATATTTTACTCAGCAGATCACCCTAGTAGATAACCAGAATTAGTCTCTAGAATTGTAGGTCAGAATGTAAACAAGGCCACAGATGGTAAGCACAATTGCATTAGCTTAAAACTATCTAGTCAAGTACAACCTAAAACTAGCTTAATTAAAATGCCACAGCCCATACTGATTTTTCTTTTAGAATATAGATATTGAGAGAATAAATCATTATGCAAATACTTTTACTTTTAATACTTAAAGTAGGCTACATTTAAAAGCAGGTACTTTTTACTTTTACTTAAGTAGGGTTGTCATTGTGGTACTTTTACTTTTACTAAAGTAAATATTTCTCTGTGTATTTGTACTTTTACTTAAGTACTGAGTTTCAGTACTTCCTCCACCACTGCCCAAAATACTTCGGTATTCCTATAAGATTACTATAATATTTTGTCCCAAAATACTATAAGATTCCTATAGTACTTTTTCGTAAGGGGATTGCTCAGGTGGTTATAAGAATGGGCGACACCAGTACCCCTGTTGTCTGTATGACCCTGTACCCAAGATTAGAACCAGTCTGCCTTAACATAATGTACTCCCTTCAAAATGCACTAAACATTTATAAAGACGACTATGGCCCCCTGCGAGACAGAAGATATGAAAGGTAAGATAAACCATCTTTAGCTTAAAAGGGACAAAAACTGCTAAAACGAATATACAAAACGGGTCAATTTTCAATAAATAACTTTATTATATTTACATACAGCAGTGGTCAAAGTGTGGTCCGCAAGTAGATGTGGTAAAATATAAAAGAGGAGTTGTTTGCAATATTGAACCAACTTTTTGCTAGGTGGTTCGTGATTTTTTTTGTTTAAATTATTATTGTTTAAGTGGTCCTTAGTCTGAAAAAGTTTGAGAAACACTGACAAACAGTAATATTGCAGTCTATTAAAATAATGCAAAACACAAAACAAGAACATCCAAATTATGTACAGAATTAACAATGTCCTCTTTTTGCCAGATGATGGATGCAGACATCTGGCCTACAGATCCTTTGTAAGATGGTGCTGGGGTTATTTAGGGAGAAAGGTCTGAGTTGTTGTTTCGGCTTGTGTTGTCCTGGGGATCCGAAGGGACAACACACAAAACACATTCATTGGCTGTGATGATTCTATTACATTGCTCATTGATTGCGCTGGATCATAGGTGGAGCCATCAGATGTTATTGTGGAGATGTCACTTTAATCCTCCTCCTCCTCTTGATCAACCCAAGGTCTTTTAGCTGGCCTTGGATGAACAGGCTTGATGGGAGTAGAGGTAGCAGGCCCCCATGCCCATGGTGTATCCAAAGTGCTTGTAGCAATACACATACTTTTCAAGAAGTATTCTGTTTGGGTACCCAAAGTAAATAAATGTGTATCACTGTCAAGTTACAAGATACTAATAGTACACAGGACATTTACTATTTCACACAAACTGGCACAATGGAAACAATATTTCAGTGTCTGTGGTAAGGTGTATGATGTACCAAGTAGCACACCCACAAGAAGACATTCAGTAATATCAATTCTATGTGTTATGCAATTCATGGGTTTCATCAGGTCCCTTTACACAGGTGTATTAATCAAGCACCATGCAGTCTGCTTTCATAATCGAGGTGCTTGATTTTATACACCTGTGGAAAGTGACCTGATGAAACCCATGAATTGACTTTTCCAAACATTGACGAGCACATAAGAACCTGTATTAGCCTACTAGAAAAATACTTCTAGAAACTAACTAGCACAACAGAAATTGAAATAAAAGTTAGATCACAAACCTTTGCTTCTAACGTGATGACCTAATGTAGGCTAGAAAGCTGTGTAGCCCGACATGAAGATGTGCTCTGGAAGACATACAAAACACTAAGTAAACAGCAAGTAATCAAACAAAACATCATTGTAGGCCTACGGCCAATGTAATAATGACAAGACGACATAAATTAGACTGAAGTATAAATACCTGAGCTCTAGTGATAGGGGATTTGGTTTTCCCTGTTTAGACTAGAACAATACCCATACTTAGTTGAGCATAAGATATTGTTGCCAATATTATTTGTGGTTTAACGCTTAGGTTAGAAGATTATAGGTCCAACAAGCTAAATCTCTGGGTAGTGTGTTCATACAGATTCTTATGAGTGTAGGGCTAAGCTACACCAGGCACGTAACTAAAGCATTCCGTTTGCGTTGCGTCTTCTGCAACAATTACAGTAGCTTCCAATAGGCCTAATCAATGGAAGTAGCTACACCTGGCGTGTTAGTGGCCTGTAGGATACGTTTGAAAAAATAGACCATTCTTCTAATGGATTTTACATGAAAAAAGGCAACAGAAATGGAGTTTATAAATTGAAGCATTAAGTATAGTAAAGCTGAAGTGAAATAAATCAAAAGGAAAGATAAAGGAGAAGTGGCAAGTATTGTGGAATAATGGTCAGACTGGTAGGAAACTATATAGGCCTAATATCCAAGAAAGAGTGGGGGTGAGTAGAAGTACTTGCAGAAATACACAGGAGGAGAACATCATTTCAAGAATGATGGAGGTGTAGTGTATGTAACACACAGGATACCATAGATCATGCTATTGAAGAATGTACTTGATATAATAATGAGAGACAGCAGTTAATCCGTCAGCTAGAAGATGAAGAGAAACCTTTGATTGTAAGAGATATTTTGCAAAGGAATTCTGGAGATTTTTGTTTTGGGTTTTTCTTTTCTTTTCTTAGAAGAACTGGTTTAACTAGACTGCATTTCCGGCGGGAACTGCGAAAGTGTGCTTGCCCTGGTCCGGTCACCAACGTGAGCAGACAGTGACATACGCTATGCTGAACCTGGCTTGATCCAAGCATTCTAACAGTGCCTTTCAGTGTTGGAGCAGTGGCAATACCTCAAAAGCTCTATTCAACTATTGCCTTGCGGGTGAATCGCGGTTTGTTGGCTTTTACCTGTGGCCAGCCTTCAATTTAGCTTCTATGACTAAAATCAAATCAATAAAATAAAACAACAGCAGTGATTGGCTGCAAAATAAATAATGTCACGGCGTCTTGCACCTCTCAAACTGGGCTATCAGGTAACCTAGAGAAAAATTTGAAATTATGAAATATGACTAAGGCATTAAAATGCTGCTTGTTTGTCAGGATACTTTTTTCACTGATTTATTTTAGAAATATGAGCTATGAGTGTGAATGTTATATATTCCATCCCCTAATTCTGTTTTACTGGTTTATTTGACAAATAATCTATATGGATTTGCTCTATAAAGACTTTATGTCTGTTTGGGATTGTTTTGAGAGCCTATTGATATATCTCAGAATAAAGGAATGTCCACAACATTAGTGATGGGTTTTTTTTTTTTGTGTGTGAATGTATTTTACTTAACTCATTGAATGTACAGTGGGCATCGCTTTCAAATGGCCACTTCAGTCGCATTCATTTAGGGTGATGAAGCTGCGTGAAGCTTTAGTACCACTTTCAGCCACTGTCGTCGGCTCTGCCGCTGTACATCGCTCTGTCAGTAGCCTGACTGCCACCCTTCTGAAAAAAGCAGGAGGCTAGGCTACCTTTAAACGTAATTGTTGCCGAGAGGAATCCCAGCCTACGAATTCAATAACAAAATAAATCGTAATTAAACATTACCTCGATTAAGGCTACTTGGGTATGGCTTAAGGCTTGAGTACACGGTGGTAGCGAAAATCGAAATCTGCTTTTGATAGCCTACCGGTGCCGCTCCACAAAACGAAAAAATATCTTAATTTGCTGTCTATGTTATTGTCAATGTTGGGGGTAATCGCAACTCGCAAAATCAAAACAGTGTCTTAATTTGCCCTACTTCTTGACTGCAATGTAGTCTATTGACTGCTTGACATGTCATTTTTATTTTTCTGTACAATAAACAAATACATCTGCTTTATGCCGCAGAATTACATTCATATTTGGCTGACTGCAGACACGCCACTTCCCTCCCCATATTCCAAGATTAAGATAGTAGCCTATACAAAAAGCAGTTCATACTATCATAAAAAAATCGTTAAAACGAATAGCTATTTGCAATTTGACAAAACACTGGTCCTCATTTTGCGAATGCGAGGACGATATAGAGTGTCCCAGTGACGCCACTTCCATTTGCCTCCATGGGACCTATCTTTCAAAAAATTTTGAACGCCAGTCTATGGCGAAAAATATATGATTTTCTGGTCCCGGTTGACTTGTGCCTTGAATTACCCATATGATGTTTGTCAATTTTAAAGACAATTTTTCATGTAAAGACATTTGCAGTTTGTTTCGTAACTATTTATTTATTTGTTATGAATTACAACATTGTGAAAGATCGCAATTCCAACGACTACAAACCCATCAGTCGCGCTAGTGACGTTAGCTCATTCACAGCCACACTAGATTGTACAAGCATACCAGCAACAGATCTTAATTGGGCTTTCCTTGCCGATGAAAATACCATGAGTCAGAGGATTAAACACATCAGGTAAGTTGCATTCGTCCATAGACTGTACATTAGATACTGTTAAGCGACATAGCAGGCAGCAAGATGCAACCGTTAACTAGCATAACAGCTAGCATGCTAATCTTATCGTTTCATTACGTTGGTGACGTACATCGTTCAAGACGAGAGATGTAGTCAAAGATCCTTGATTACTCCGCTTTAACCCTCTCTGATGTAGTCCACTGAGCGGATTCGCACAAAAGCAACATCACTTTTGAAGTCTATCGAACAACAGTACTTTCTTGATGTGAAAAATTATCTTTTAAATTCACACACATCATATGTGAAATTCGTGCCACAATTCAAACTGGACCAAAAAATAATTGTTATCTCTCCATTAACTCCCGTTCATATTTCTTTGAAAGACAGGTCCATTGTAGCGGAAGTAAAACGGAAGTCACTGGGACACTCTATGAGCCTGTTGCATTTAGTTAGATGTCCGAGTCACGCGTAATGTTCGAAAACCACTGGCTCGTAATCACAATAATTTAACACACGACAGTTGGATAGCCTACTTCATCATGTCCCCATGCCTACATTTTTGTGAGTAGCATTAGAGATCGTTAAAAACAATAAAGTATGGCTCTCCGTTTGGGACATCGAAAACTTAATAGACTACCGTCGAAGATGCTGACTTGCAAAAGCCTCGGGATAACACGTTATCTCCACTATCATCAGTCCCTTGATCAAAGTGGGGAATGAAATAAAAGTTTGAGAACCACTGGCTTAACAAGTTACCTGCAGTCCAGAACACAGAATCTGTTGCAATATGATGATCGGCGATGATATCGGCAAATGTTTGTTTTCCAAAGTAAGAATTTTACTTGACTTCACCATGCACCTTCGACAATGAATAGCTCATTACACTTGTTACTGTTAAACGTAGGCCTACCTGGTATCATTACATATTATTCTGTGTCCTAAAACTGGCATATTTTATGGCATTGTGTCATGTAGGCCTAAGTTCGTTGCAAAATATAGAGAAATGTGTGAGGTGGTCAGCGGGGGACAATTGAGACACATTGTGTTATTACTTGAACATTCCACACTATCCACAGCTGTGGTAGGCCTATCAGGGGCAGGAGGATTACTACTGTTAGCGCAGGCTTTTTTATACAATTCTTCAACAGAAGGCCTCGAATGTTGTCTTGTTTGTGGAGCGCTTTGCTTCGCTTCTGTAATCTCGGCTTCATTGAAAATGAGGGCTTCCCTCAATGACCATCCGAGAATAAATAAAGGTTGAATGAATGAATGAATAAATTAATGCAGGCTTGCCCAAAATAAAAAAAAATAAAAAATGTGTTTCCTCGCGATTGGCTACGCATTTCAAAACATCGCAACGTAAAATGCCACAAAAAAGCTGTTTATGAATAGGTCTTAGTGAGTTAGGAGTCCTCTCGACTTAAGCTGTCCCAGACTTAGGTGCTACTTTTAGGTCTAAAATGCTTCGTGAGTCCTAAAGTTAGGAGTGACGCCCATTATTTTTAGGAGTTGCTCCTAAATTCGCCAGTTAGGAGCTACTTTTAGCCTTAAAATTCTTTGTGAATACGGCCCCTGAATAAAAAGGCCTAGCCTAAATGAATCAAGGCAAAACAAATAGCCTAGTAGCCTAATGAAACATAGGCTACGGATTGATGTAGTAGCCTATCTTTGTAACATTATTAAATTATTCTGTTACTATGCCTACGTTTGCAAAAGAGAACATTTTAATTTGATTCACAATAATTTACATTTAATTTACATGTTGACAATGATTAGCCTAGTTTTGGTTGTTGTTGGCGGCGTTATTGCATGTTAGTTATACCTACAATGCAAAATTGCTTCCTCACGATTGGAAGCTCAGGGAGCTGCATAGGATTTCAAAACACGGCAAAATGCCGCAGGTTTGTGAATAGGTCTTTGAGTAAGGAGTCCTCTTGACTTCTTTTAAGCTGTCAGAGGTGGGAAGGTGTGATTTGTTGGGGGCAGGGACGGATTAACTGGGCACAAATGTCTGATGCCCCCCCTTCCCCCCAGCCAATGTGAATCGGGTGGCCTATCGTGAAGATTTTTCCTGCCATCTAAGGCACGAGCGCATCTGTGAGGCCAAGCCTCACCAAGTAGCTCGTTTGTTTACAACTAACATTCCATGTAATTAAACTGCTTTATAGGCTATGCCGAAATAGTTTTCAACATTTTGAATATTAGTGTCGGGTGAATTGAAATGTTCTCAAAGTAGCCGTATGGCTGAAAGCTGCTTGGGATCCCCCCCGTCAAGCAATTAACCATACAAACGCTCTTCCTGCACTCATTGTTTCAAAAGGAGTAATTTTGGCTTTGTCAGAACTGAAGAGCTGTGGACGGCACGGCACAGTATGCCCAATGAAAATAAATTAACGCAACACAACACGGACCCCGCTTCTCTCGCGTCAGTCACTGACATGAACGAAACACAGAACCCGCTTCTCTCACGGGGCAGTCACTGACAGTAACCTAGAATAAATGCATGGGGAAAAACACTTCCCCATGACAAAGACATCGTAAAACACTGAAAGTTAATATTTTGTCACTAGCAACATACATCTGTCCTTTGTCAAATGTATTGTTCCAAGTAGCCTATGCGTAATTCTGCTTCATAAAGTTGAACAAATACATTTGAAGAGTTCAGATGCAAAACCCTCTAAATCCGTCTGACCACTTTTCTTTTAAATGAGCATTTAAATTCAGGCTCCTATAGGTTTTTGCCTATAAATCGATATTTCAGACCAGGAAGAGAGTGGTATTTAGTGGGTTTAGAATTTAAATTATTTGATTAGCGTATGTGTGGAGAGCATCCCCTCACCATCTTTATCTCATTTTTGACATATGTGCAGAGGCTTTTGCATCTGAACCCTTCATTTGCTTATTTCACAGAAAAATATAAATAGCCAGTTAGGGTCTACAGTGTAGAGTTGGTAAGTTATGGTAGGCCAACTTGCAGTGAACATACAAACAGGGGAAATTTTTTCTCTTGTAGCTAAGTAGCCTCAGGTGCGCACGTAGACATAAGGCCGAACATGCAAGTGCCAATGAAGCGTGCTCTCACGACAATCACGCCGTTAAACTTAAATAGGTTAACATCACTCTAAGTTCGCCTTCAAGCAAGGAAAACGATGATTTGAAGACATCTGTTTCGTTGTAAGGGCAAGGGGTAGCAACAGGGCAACACAGAGACAGGCCCGATGGCAGGGCTGTTATGAGAGTATTAAAATATGGGATATTCTACGGGAAAACATTAAAACGGCAAGACAGCGGGGGAAAGTTAAAATACGTGATAAACACGGAAAAAGTTGGCATGCATTGTTTCGGTCCCCGTGCACAGGGATTATTTGTCATATTATTAATCACATATGATTATTTGTGAAATTGTGCAAACAGGCGCAACACATTTGAAAAGGAAGGACTGGTAGCATGCAAGCTCACGGGAAAGATTGATTTAAGAACGTTATCACAGTGTGTGGCTGTGGCGCAATTGAACAATTTCTAGCAGGAAAGAGAGGGTCATGCAACTTGCAACTGAAGCACTCAAAATTCCTCCGGTGGCCCCTTCAATAAATAACGAACAGTCCCTAGATTGCTGCTGGGCTATATGTCTTGGTTCATGTCTGTTAACCACTCATTGCTGTCAAACGCATAGCCTATCTCGCGGTTGCATCCATTACAAACAAACATGCAATGTGAACGTCTGGGATTGGGGAGAGCACTAAATGTTCTACTGAATAAGCACGAAGTCAAACCTTTAAATGAAAAACACTCTTTAATAATCAAAATAATAATGAAGTAAACTTGTGACCATCAAAAATCGTTTATCGCCTGTAACTCCGTGATAACAGGACGTAACAGGAAGGCATTTGGCTGAGCAACGGAGGTTAATATGCTCTATATTTTGTCCAAATGATGTCTGTCTATCATCGTTGCACTCGGAGAAAACCAGAATGTTTAATTTGTCCTGCGTTTCTTCTACAGCTGCAAATGGGATTCACTCGCAGTTAACCAAATATTTCTTTATTAGGGCAGGGCAGGCATATTTCTGGCTATTCAATTATTTCTAAACCAGTCTGCTAAAGTCTGTAGTGAAGTCTGTGTAGGGTTTTCCAGGCTCCATTTCTTTTTACGAGACACCCTTCTCACTTGAGCCATCTACCGGTTGTTTGGGTTGTTGCAGCGTCTCACTGGAAAAATACAAATTAAAGTCGCGTGATACCGAGTGATCCCACGCGCGGACCGCGAGTGAAGCTGGCCAAGTCGAAGCACTGCCCACTGTAGCTGGATATTCATGAACACATGTCTCTAATAGCCACAATAGGAGTAATTTTAGCAACACCGTATTTTGTGTGGCCCATAACGATCCAGTGGATCATGAAAATGTGCCAAAATTCACATTCCTAGCTTGTTGTTGGTACATTAATCCCATTCAGATTGCCACTTATCTGAGATGTAAGAGTTCAGTATAGGTTTAAGGTCCGGGGCAGGGATTTGACATTCTGTGACTTCTTCATTTAGGGGGCTTGCTTAGCAGCACTGTCCGCTTTCTCATTTCCCCTCACACCAACATGGCCTGGGACCCAGCAAAAAACTACACTCAAGTTCTTTAGACGTTCTAGTTGATCAAGCTCAGCTTTGGTTGTACTTTTTGCGTGACATTAAAGCCTACTGGAAAGATTTTTAATTGCAATTTAATTGAATGCAATTTACTTTTACAATTAAATAAAATTAATTTATCCCTCTCACCCATAATTTTCTATTTATTTACAAATGTACATAGGCCTACTGTAATTACATTTATACATAGTTATTCCACTGATCTTTATACTATTCATCCTGCACATAAACTTATTCTTACTACTCTTATAATGTTGTTTCTGCACTACAATGACACTGTTTCCACACTGCACATAGCTGTATGTTATGTACATATCTGTGGATCATATTGAATATCCATATTTATTCTGTTTTATTATATTCTGTTAATACACTGCATATATCTATATTATTATTTCTACTATTATAATGTTACTACTACATACATTATTCTACTTATTGTATGAGATAACTGCTAATACACTGCACATATTTATATTTAATTCATATTACTCTAAACCACCTTCTGTAAATCAACTGTATACTACTGTCTAGATTGCACTATATTTCTTGACCTGTCTCTGTATATTTCATCACCTTTCTATACTTTGCATCACATTGTATGCATACTGTAACTACATGAATCACAGCTAAGATCCTTGGTTGCTATGAAGGCCAGTCGTTCTAAATGGATGGTTGAATGCTATAGAGTGTCCCAGTGACGCCACTTCCATTTGCCTCCATGGGACCTATCTTTCAAAAAATTTTGAACGCCAGTCTATGGCGAAAAAGAAATTATTTTCTGGTCCTGGTTGACTTATTAATACTGTTCAATGATAGACAGAGCCACGATTTTGGGTAATTGACAGTCAATAAATGCATTGATATACAATATACAATATACAATATACAAAACACAGTGTAATTATTGTGTAAACTATGTAGTTATTCTACCATTACTACAATATTAAATTAAATTCCAGACCTTATATCTTAGCCTGCTATATAAGGTGACCTTTTTTCCGTCCTTTTACGTATGTGTCACTTAATATTAATTTTTTGTACAAAATCAAGACAGGAGATTCTTTAGAAAACGCAATTGCACCCACCCCATAAGTGTATCTAAATTATCGCTATACAAAATAAATGACCTCGTACAGTGACTCGAAAAGCTGTAAACAGTGTTTTTGAGACTGCGTGTAGCCTACAAAAGCGCATGGAGTTCCTGTGAAATTTTGATTTTGCAACGAGAAACTGTAACACAGCTAGTCTAACATTAGTTGTTTGAGTTTTCTACCCCGCGTTTCCTCTGGTAGTCACTGATCTGAGCTAATGAGTGAATTACCTAGCCAAGCCTAGCCTATCGTCACGGGAGAATAAAAAAAGTTTAAACATTTTTTAACATCTCCAGTGTAATGGTGGGCATTCTAAGTTAACCGTAGCATTAGGCCTTTAGTAACCCCATGGTAATACGAGTGATCATAATAAAATATAAAACGTGACATGTAAGTCCTTCGATAAGTAACCAGGCTATGAACTCACAAACATGAACAGCATTTTGTTATCGTTTGTCATTCACCATGCTGTGAACAGCATTAAGATGCTAGGCTAAAGAGCTTGAGATTCAGACTGTGGCCTGGGGATGGGGATTTTACACGATCCTTCATCACTGGGCTAGTGTGCCCTGCTGTGTTAATATGACCGTGCTGATGCTAACAGCTGCAGCTCCCTCAAATCTAGGTTAGGTAGCATTCTGACGTTGGGCCAACGTTGGCCCAAGGTCAGTGGTTGTGTTGGCCCAACGTTGGCTGCTGACGGTGGCCCAACGTCATTTTGTCCGGTGGCCCAACGTTGGCCCAACCATTTAATTAGACCATCAGCAGACCTTTGGCCAACCCTAACCCAACCATATGCCAACTTAAAAAGCCTACCCAGCCAACCCAAAATACACCTTACCAACGCTATGCCAATCCGAAACCTACCTTTCTAACGTTGGGCCAACCATTTCATAGACCAACTGCCAACCTTTTGCCAACCCCAACTCAACCATATGCCAACTTAAATAGCATACATACCCCAAAAATTACACCTTACCAACACTATGTCAACGTTCTAACTTTAAGATGACTGCTTATTTCAGCAGAACACTCATCTTGATATTTTGGCCGCCTTTATGGTTAGTACAGATATTACTTACTTGATCACAATGATTTTACCAATCTGCCCTGAACTTGTCATCTTAGTAGTGATATAATACCAACACGAGATTAAGGGTTAAAATAAATACATTTAATAATACATATTGATTTAATAATAAACATTTATGTGGTGAGATCCTCAAGGGTTGATGGGTCATCAATCAGTTCTGCTCCTATAAAATAACAGAAATTACTTTTAGTTACTTTTAGAAATTATTTTGTTTTGCTTGCTCAAATAAGACTTCACTGCATTAGGAAGATTATACAGATAATTTGTCTAACAAGAGATTACGAAATGTGTAATATTATAATGTTGTCTCCCAAGTGTAATCAAGCAATCATCTTATTAACTGGTGCCAATGTACAATTTATGGAGGCCTATTTTATAACATTCTCTTAATTATGTACAAATGATGTTAATGCCTTCAGGTCACTTATTTCCAAGTGCTTGAAGTTATTCATTTCGAGCATTAGATAAAAAGATGAGACAAAAAGGTAAAACAACTTAGGACTATGCACTAATGACTAAAAAACTTACAATGTCAGATATTTCAGACACCTCGGATTCACTGCTGATGTCAGATGGAGGATGTGATGGGGGATGCGTCTGCCTCTCTAAATTGAGGAAAGAAATTCAAGTTAACTACTTACTATTTCACAACTGTGATGATAAATAAAAGTCAGCAATACAGACATACAGGCAATTAGAAATATTTTTTGATTGGTTGTTGAAATCTGTACCCTTTTCTGATCTCCTTTTTCTTCCTCCATTTCGGTCACCGCTGTATTTTAGCCATGTTTTTATCTTTTCTTCTGCCTCCATTAAGGTGGCCCCTTGTTTTTTGGCAGGAATTTGGGGGAATTGAATGGAGAGTGAAGGATAATATTTTACTCTTAAAATCAGTTTAAAAACCACTGATTTAGAACATGACGTGAAGTTTTGTTGTGTAGGGTAGATAACATACTGGATGTGTACAGCAGGCTACCCAATCAGAATGTGTGTAGAATAAACATTGAATGAAATTGTAAAAGAGCTGTAGGCCTACCTATGATGACCTTTGCCAGGTTCAACACAGAGAAAGGACTTTTCTGCCCCCTGCCCATCCAGTTAAACTTTTTCGCTAAATCATTGCTGATTGTTTCACGCATGATCCTGTAGATTATATCTTTTGTTGTTGTCCCACCCAAACTCATGAGATGTTTTACCTATAAAATGAAATGGTTGTGCATACATGATTAAGCTTGTCAAAAGGTGGAACATAACTACAAGCACTACACAGTGCTATGGGCTACCATACACTCCCATAACAGAAGAAAAGTGGCATAGCAAGAAAGCTCACAATTGGTGCCTCCAAAGCTTCACTACTAGGACAAGGCATTAGTGATTCTGTAGTAGAGTTGAGTTCAAGAGGTGATTTCAAGAAGTATTTAGGATAACTCAGACAGTTGAGTTTATTGAAAGAATTGAAATGAGAGTGAAGGAGGAAGATCAAACTATCGGTATCCAAGAAACGGATGAATCACTCACATACAATCCTTTTAACAACACTAGTTAAAAACTATTTATTCTATTTATGTATGTATTCCTATTTATTCATGTATTTATTGGCTTATTTATGATATTTATTGATTATGAGAACTACTAATAACTAGAGTAGGTTTACATACACAACATAAACAGAACTTAGCAGAGAGCGTCGTGTTTCCTTGAAAGCCAGAAAGCCGGTCCTCCATTTTTTTTTATATCATTAATATTTTGTAAAGGAAACTCAAAATCTGGAAAACTGCTGACTTCAGTGACACTCTCTCTTCTCAAAATTGCCTGAAGCAGAAGAGAATTTTGTCTGACTTGGCCTTTTATCTCCTCTAGCATCTGAAAGAGTCGGAGTTCTCTTTCTGAAACAGACAAAGTATATAACTTTATATAACATGTGTCTACTGTTTTGCATACTCAATTTGAATTATTACATTCTGTTTTTATTTTGCATTTTACATGATGTCCCAAGTTCTTTTTTTTATGATCTTAATTGTGGTTGTAAATCAAAGCACATTAGATATTAAGGCTAATTGTTAAGAAGTTGTTGAAGAGTTTCTAATCCCTTTTATAGACTAAAAAGGTCATTACTAAAAGCTCCAAGTAAACTATTATAAAATATTTGGAATAGTTCTATGTACCATCTTGTCTTAGATCTGGGACTGTCTCTGGTGTTGATGGTGGAAATGGAAATGGTGGTATGGCTGGCAAGGTCTGGCTTTTGGCTCCATTATTGCAGAATTTTTTTTTTGGTCTTTCCTGTCTCTGCATATGGAACAGTGAGAAACAGAATCAGTACACAATATTCCAAAGTCTTGACCACTGTATGTTTTCTTTACATGTCATGTTTTCATCTGTGCTGTTTACCTGTGTGGAGCCTACTTGTTGAGGCCTGAACTGGAGGTCTTCCTGAGGCTGCAGATGAAGGGGCTGATGTAGACCTGAATCCAACATATTTTGATGAAGATTAAGTGTAATCAATTGTTTAAAGGTGCAGTGAACACTAGTTGCAAATAAGCCTAACACAGTCAGGCTATAAAAGGAGAACAGAGAACAGAGAAAACATACACTCTTTTCCACACACTGTCCTCGTCTGTTGACTCCAAACCATTGCCTTTGCAGAACTTCACGAGCTTCCTTCGGGCTTTTTCATAGGAATCTAAATATAGAACCAAACAACATTGTTAAGCCTATTATCTGAACATTTGAAAATAACTGCTTATAGGTATGACTCACAAGGAGCATGTTTAATTTTGAGCAATAGATTTGAATAGTTATTTCTCTATATTTCTTCACATTGTGGAACTTCCTCAATAACTTACCATACTCAGCCACCCATTCAGTTATATATTCTTCCCATTCTTCATCGATGCTCAGCCAGTCACTTGGTATAACCTCTGTCTCATTTTTTTCTGTGAAAACAACAATTGAATACATCTACAGTATAAAACAAACAAACAAACAAACATAGCTAGTGTTACAAACTATATACAATAATAAATAATAAACATACTTAAGCAGTATGCAGTAAAGGATATGCCACAAACCCATCCTTATATTGTAAAAGAATGACTTTTGTAACAGTCTGAAGAGGGACAATAGTCAATGACTGCCCGGGTTGTTTCACAAAGGATATATTAAGACTTGATGAATCAATGGGGTAGGTAAAAAAAGATGATTTGTTTTGGAATTTAAGACAGACTAAATGTGATACTTCCTTGTCTTTTAAAATATTTTTAACTATATGAATGTCTCCATTGAACAGAATGTAGTTGTCTCCCTCTGATAAACTAATCAAAGTTCCACCATTAATATATTGCTTATATTGTGTAAATTGCATCACATTGTATGGAAGAGGCCCATTCTTATGTTCCTGGTAAAAACCATCCTTGAAAACTTGCTTTTTCTGACAATCTCCTGATGATCTGTTGAAGGGGCTGGGTAGGGGTCCTAATAATTTTTTTTAATTGTGTAGAGGAAGTTCTCAAATGGGAAAGCTGAGAAATTATGCAGCGCACCAAACTGCCTTGCATCATTGGCAAGATGTGTCAGCCCGTGTATGTTATACACAACGTAATTACCATAAACAGATTGAAAATGCTCAACAAATGTGATCAGTAACTTTTCAGCAAAATCACAGTACTGGAGGCACAGTGAGGGGCAGCATAAAATTCTAATGGCTACATGCATAAGCATAAAATTGTGGTATAGAACATTCGGCAGATGGTCTTTCAGTGCCACTGGACCAGTGTACAGGAGAAAAGTTCTGAACTCTGTCGTTTTCCACCTATCTACCTCAACAAGTGATCGCCCTTTCCGTGCAAACTCTCTGGGGAGTGTCATTGCAAAGGACACAAGAGCTGCAGAAATGAGGCCTATCTGATGAGCACCTAAACGAGTAGGAAGCGGTCCCCTCATCCAAAACTCAATCAACTTTCTCATAACCCCAAGACAAACAAGGTGCAAAAATCTAATGGAAATTGGGAGACCATACCAATTCCAACCTCTGTCAACACACTGGTCCCTTTATGGTGAAACTCATCGCCTTTATTAATAAAAGACGATCTGTCCCAGAAGGTGAATCAACTTCAGGAAAAGTCATCATGCATTTTCGCCCACGCCCCCTGTGTGCATTTTTCACAGCCATGGTATGCATTGTGGGCTTTAATGTTTTTCACAAAAGCCCGTGCACTTGCATCACAAACAAAATTAGAAATTTTAATATCTACACATTTGCCAATAACATCCACACCCTCTAATTTAAGCTTTCCATATTCATTCACAAATGTTTCCAGGAACAGATTGACATTCGCTGGTTTTTTAGACCCAAGAAATAATGCAATGACGAATGGTTGCTTTGTTTTGTCTTCCTCTACCAAGCCTAGAATGGGCCAGAACTGCTGATTGCTGCTTTTGAACAAAGGCAGTCCATCAATATTTACTTGTAAATGAATGGCCTTTGGGAGAGGGTCTATCTGGTGTAATATATGCTTAATGCCCTTCTCAACTCCAAAATAATGCATGGTGCCACCAGCAATCTGCTGGACCTCATAATTAGTTGGAGTGCCTAAAAGAGTGCGGGAATCCTTTGGGAGATAGGGATGATATTTTCTCAGGATGCCCAAGAGCCCATTTAGATGGCATTGTGGTACTTGGCTGTCTATAGAGTGGTGAAGTCCCGCCCCTTCCGTTTGCCTCCATGGGACCTATCTTTCAAAAAAATTTTGAATTTGACCTAATGTCAAAATAATAATGTAATTCGGCCCTTGAGGGTATTTTTTTTTAATTGTGACAAACAACAACATTGATTAAAATAGACGATAGATCCAAGTACAGTGACAAATCCCATTCTCATCCACTGCTAGACATCCAGAGCTCCGATTCAAGCCCAAATTCGCTGTACAAAGTGTTCAGGGAAATACTTATTACACGAAAGACAAGACGCATTTGTTTGTAATGACGCCGGTTTATGCAGGTCATAGTTTTGCATAAATTGAAGCAGAAATAGGCCTAGACCAAATGTTGAAAAAAACGTTCACGTTTGATAAAGTCTTGGGTAGGCTATGTTATTCACCTATTCATTCTGATTCTGAAGGAGAATATCTGCATTTTGGAGATAATGAGCGATCGTCTATTGACAGTGGTCGCCACGGTGCGAAGTGATGGAGGTGCGCCTTTGCGTATAATGACGGTGTCCAGGCATAGGCTACCATGCTTATTTCGACCCTCTGCCCAATATACCTGGAGTTGGCAGTGGTAATCGTGATGATAATGTCCGTAATGGACGTGGTACAGACAGCAGGGGTAGTAAAAATAGGCTCTGAAGAACTACAAAGTCACCCACGATAGGAACTGATTTGACCAGGCTACTTTATTGTAGGCCTATAATAGCGGTTTGTGGTTATACTAATAGTTTACTATTGTTGGTTTACATCTTAGGCCTACTGTTTTCCTGTTAAATAGTTATGTGGGTACCTAATATGACAAACAAGAAAGTAAACCTGCTCAAATATGTGCAACATCCAGTATACTGAAAGGTGTATCATTTGAGGTGCTTGCCATCCAGTGGCAAATTAGATGGGTACATTTTCCTCCTTCATAAACTTTTGTTTATACTCAAAGATTTTTACATTTACAGTAGGACTTTATCTCTGACCACTTTCAAGCCTTTTGAAATGTTGATGTCAAAATCCAATGGTGTTGTTTTCTTAACCCTGCCACCTAAAGTTTGTTTAAATAAGTTATGAGAGGAAAATATTTTTTATCTGGTGTACACACACATACCTGTTTTTATGCTTTTTGTTTGTTTTTATCATTTGTATTATTTTATCATTATTTTATCTAGGTTTCTAGCACAGGTGTCTAAAAAGATTTAAAAAAAAGTTTTGTGTAGGCTACTATTAGAAATAGCCATTCTTTTTTTGTATTAATCTTTAACACTGACGTAGCCCTCCAATCAGATGACGTTGGCAGAAGTGGCCCCCCAGCTCATTTGAGTTTGAGACCCCTGCTTTACATAGTATAACAATTGTATTTGTGTTGACATTGTTCATTAAGCATGCACATAGACCAACATTACATATGCAAACTTAAACTTGAATAGGCTTTACCAACCTTACCCCAAATTTTAAGATTTTGATATGGTCTATTGTTAAATTGCATTTAGATACAACACAACAGACAAACTGAATCTTCCGGTCGTTGTGTTCCTTAAACGTCTGTATATAAATTCATGTAATCACAACAAATACTAAGAACATACTAAGGCTGATGCTTAGAGTCCACATCAAGACCTAAGCATTTGTTAGCAAAGCCTATACTGTATCACAAGTCATATGTGTTTCTGATATGTTGCTGATTGGATTATAAACAGCCACAGAAATGAAGAGGAATGGCTCAAGGATGAAGGAAATTGTATTTTTATTATTATTCTTATTTAATTATTTATATAATTGTGTTAAATGTTCCAAATGTAAAGCACTTTGAGCTGCATTCTGTGTATGAAAGGTGCTATACAAATAAAACTAATCATTATTATTATTATTATTATATAGTATTGTACGTTGGGCATACGTTGTATGGGTCAGCCAAAAATAGCCAACTGTATCAACATTGGCCCAACGTTGGGCACACGTTGTATAGGTCAGCCAAACACAGCCAACTCCACCAACGTTGGGCATACGCTGTATAGGTCAGCCAAACACAGTTAACTCCACCAACGCTATTCTAACGCTGGGCATACGCTGCATAGGTCAGCCAAACACAGCCAACTCCACCAACATTGGCCCAACGTTAGGCATATGTTGCATAGGTCAGCCCAACCTAGCCAACCAAATTTAACGTTGGGCCAACGTCAGAATGCTACCTGGGTATTAAGCTAGCTTTTGCCAATGAAAATTAATGCAAAAAAAAAACAGCCCTGCTCCTAACTGAGGAAACGTTTACATTACCAACAATGTTAACAACAAACTCAGTTTCACTGCTGCAAGTACAAAGTTGGCTGTAAATATGCTTCGCCATATTTAACCAAACCAGCTAGCTTTGTGATAACAAAATCTTACCTTTTATGTGTTTAGTCCACTGAAAGGTATCCACATATCAAACGATTAAATCCACAGTTATGGAGGAATTGTTTTGGGGAAGCAGTTGCACTTTATCCCACTTTTGCAGCCCTTTTTAAAATTAAACCACTTAAATCCATAGCCTAGATGAGCATTGCGCATAACGTTACAACTATGTTGACATGATGGTAAAGCTAAATGCCCAAGACACGTCACGTCATAGAAGTTGTAGGCTACAAACGCAAAAACTTAATGACAGCTCGTTCGTGGTGTTGCCTAGTGCTGCCTAATTGACATGGTATAGGCAAGGTTTATCTTATATTAGGTTATTATGTGTGGCACATTTATTGGGCTTTAGCCTCTTTTAATTTATTTGATAAGGAACTGATAAAAACTGAGCAGCAGAAAAGCTGTCATAGTTTATTATTATAATTAGGTTATTAATACTATTACTTTACTACTATTAGCCTACTGTTGTTACTGTTATTATTATTATTATTATTCGGATGAGCCAATAATGTAAATCTGAGTCTGAAATGTTGGCTACAAACAGTCTGTAACTGCACTGCTGCTATTATAAATTGTTAACTTTTGGGAACTATTTGAGGCTTCCATTAGCCGCCATTGTTGAAAAAAAAAATGGAACATTAGCGTCAATGGAGTTGTCGCAACTCTACCTTTATATGGCTCTGGTGACTCCTATTAAGAAGTGGCCACTTCATTCGCGCTTACCGTGATTCACGCAGCAACATTATTAAATTAATCTGTCACCATATGCCTATGCCAACGTTTGCAAAGAGGAGAATCTTTTAATTTGATTCACAATGAAACGTTACATTTAATGTACATGTAAACAATGAGTAGGCTAGTTTTGGTTGTTGTTGGTGGTGTTACTGTATCCCTTAGTTATGCCTACAATGCAAAATTGTTCCCTCGTGATTGTTAGACGCATTTCAAAACATCGCGACGTGAAATGCCACCACAAAACATTGTTTGTGTGAATTAGGCCTGTCAAACTCGATTCCTTTTAAGGATCCGGGTTATTCTGAGTCACTCACTAAACTGATCCGGGTTGAACGAGTCACTTGAGTCAGTATTACTAAATCGCAAAGAAATTCAGTCCTACGCTCAAGCAGTGCCGTAAGGTGCTTCATTTCTGCTAAGTGCCTTCTCATGTTGGATGTGGATCCTCCATGATTTGAAACCAGGTTTTTGCAGCACTTGCATTTAGCCTTTAGAGTTTTGCTCTCCTGGTCAAAGTGCATCCACACATTGTTCATCTTTTTGGTGCTCATGTTCAGAAACTGTGATCTTATTGACAGAGAGGGTAGCCTATATTATAATAATTAATTATTTGTTGTTGTTTTGTTAACAATAGAAAAGTTTGCCTAAATCTAATGCTACTCTGCTACAATGTTTATTACCACTACTACTAATAGTGGGCTACTAGGAATTTATTCTAATAAGTATTATAGGCTGCTAATACTAGGCAACTAATATTACTATTAATCATAGCTATACTGTTAGGTAGCCTAATATAATATCATATAATATAATATAATATATTATAGCCTAATTGCATCAAAACCTCCACCCACTCACGGGAAAGAAAGCAGTTTGAGCCAGACTGTTGATTTATTGTCTTAACCTAGCCTAAGCAATTGACTTTCAATGTAGACATAGAAACAGGAACGTAGAAATGCCCTGCAGTGAATAAATTATTATTATTGTTATTATTATTATTATTATTACTACTACTACTATTCTCATTAGGCCTATTATTATTATCACCTTGACACGCAGTAGAAACTAGGCTACTCGCCGCCTACAGATCCACTCATGTAGCCGGCTGATTCGACTGACTCGCACTCATAACAACATAACGTAACCGGTCCGCCCGGCTGGTCCAAATGACCCAGGTAGGCTAGCCTACTCAAGCAACTCCAAACAAAGCTTGCAATGTTTCGGACTGTCTTCGCGACCTAATTGCATTTTAAAGTAGGCTATGCGCAGAACATATGTTATTTCAGAAGTGAAAGCATGGCTTTTGTTGTGGATTTGCTTTTCACCTTGACGAGGAGTTACTTCGCCCTCTAAAGATCCACTCATGACAACGTGAGCCGCTAATTCGGCTGACTCGCACTCATAACAAGATAACGTAACCGCCCGCCGGTGATCCGACTGACTCAGGTAGCCTACTCAAGCAACTCCATACAGAGCTTGCAATGTTTCGGACTGTCTTTGGCGACCTAATTGCATTTTATAGTAGGCTATGCGTGCAGAACATATGTTATTTCAGAAGTGAAAGCATGGCTTTTGTTGTGGATTTGTTTTTCACCTTGACGAGGAGTTACTAGCTGCTCTAAAGATCCACTCATTACAACGTGAGCCGGCTGATTCGACTGACCCAGGTAGATACTCAAGCAGCTCCATGAGCGTGCAGTTCGGACTGTCTGCACGCGACCTAATTGCATTTTAATATGCTACATCTATACACCAAATCTAATTATGTCTAGGCTACATGCAGAACATTGAATGTTATTTCAGAAGTGGAAAAATGGCTTTTGTTGTGGAATTGCTTTTCACCTCGAGGAGGAGCTACTGCCTCGCAGATCCACTCATGACAACGTGAGCGGGCTGATTCGACTGACTCGTACTCAACGTAGCCTAACCGCCGGGCTGATCCGACTAACCCGGATTGCTAGTCAGCCCAGTCTGAGTCACATGGTCTGTGAGTCTGCTATGTTTCCGCTCTGCGGGAAGTTAACCAGTTATCTCGACTGCCTGCTCACTCAGTCGCTTGAGTTGATTTGTGGAGTTGTGGTTGCCTACGAAATTGTTACATTGTTACAGCTACGATGGCTAGGGCTAGGAGGCTAGCTACAAGAGGTTTGTGTGTGGCGCTGTTTATTAGATTGAATTGTAGTAGGACTCAACTGATCCGAGTTAATGATACTAGAGACTCGCGACTCATGGGTTAATTTAAAGACACGGGTGAAAGATCCGAGTGAATCACGACTTAAACACCTTTAGTGTGAATCGGTCTTATTAGGAGTCCTCGCTTAAAGGCCGTGTTGCAGGGTTCATTTCCCAACGAATTTGCACAATTTGCTTGTTGGTAATAAACATTTAAACTGTTATCCATTGTATTTGATGTTGTTGGGTATCACAAAACGGAATATAATACGAAAAAGCAGGTTTCACAGCATTTGAAGTTATTCTCCTTTCCCCCACAATGCATTGCATTACGTCACCTTGGGGAGGCTACAGACCAAAGCCCACCTTGAGACCCTTGAGAGTAACGAGAGAGGAGTAAAGAGAGACGAGTAAGGGATTGTTCAGCAGTAGATATCGCAGATTATAGATAAATAGATAGGCTATAGATAGCCTAGATATGTATATAGACAGGTAGATAGATAGCTAGATAGATCATGTCATATGCTGATCGGGAGCTCCTCACCAGCTGCCAAAATGCACTCGCTTCCCTAGTTACTGCAGCTCTCCACCACAGTTTCCATCGGGACGGCACAGCCCACACAAGCACCTGCAAAACTGCGACTTACCTATATTATCTCCCTCTTTGGTAAGCCGTACCCTGACGATGTCAATGGCAATCAATCACGAGCAGTAGTTATCGAAAATATTCATGCTGAAGACACGACCAGCCTAATCGGTGGCGGCTAGAAGCTAAGTTTGCAACAACTGGGGTGGCTCACAGGTGGGACTAAAAAGTTAGCCCATAGCTAGCTATCATGATGCTTTACATTCTGATCTTCTGACTAAGTTTGCCTGGTAGCCTACTTATCTGAACTAACGACATGATCACTATCACTAGATATAAAGAAAATGTTGACTTTCACTTTCGTGCTGTTCACTGACAGTAACAAAAAAAAGTGTCGTGAACGCTATAAGCATAATGCATTGAACTGAATAGGTGCATTATGTAGCCTCATAACGAGGCCTCTCAAATTCAGAAATTTGCATTAAACTAAAATCGGAAGACATTGTTATCTTTGTTAGACCATAGGGTCGTTGTCATATAAATGCTGTAACGAAATTCGAAGTGTAAATATACAAACTTTATGTTGAAAGTGTAACCGCGAACGTTTCCCATAGGAATGAATGTAAAACATACCCTCCAAAACGAGACCTCCTGAAATTCAGAAAAAAAGAATAAATTGATATCAAGCACCGTTATTACCATTGGTAGACCATAGGGTAGCTGTGATATAAATGCTGTGACGAAATTCGAAGTGTAAATATACAAACTTTATGTTGAAAGTGTAATCGCGATGTCCATTGAAATGCATTGAAATGAATGAAGCGCAGATCATTTAGTCCCCAAAGTGACGTCATCACCGAATTGCGTAAAAAAAAACCCGCTAATGCTTAAAACAACAAAAACTGGCATTTAACACCATTTGGAGACATTTTTAAAAATGATATACATATATTGAGTGCTTTATGTACCCATTAATCAACAGTGGTGGTTAACGTGCAACACAGGCTTTAAGCGGTCACAGACTCAGGCGCTACTTTTAGGGCTAAAATGCTTCCTGAATTACTCTTAGTAAAAAAAAAATAGGAGTCCTAAAGTTACGAGTGACGAAGTTACGAGTACAAGCATCTCATATCAAATTACCATGGCATTACGCTAAGCAACATAAATCTCATAACGTTACAGCAACATCTCCTCCCTATGACCTAGCTAGCTAGAAGCTAGCTTCTAGCCACACAAGAAATGAAGGATGTTAAAATCTCCGCTTAGCATTCTAATAACAGAAGGGGCACATTTATGTGGACCACTACAACATGACTCATTATGTCTGTAACGTTAACTGTATAAAACACTTTCATAAAGGACGCACACCATCCAGCACATACACATGGAAACTGATATTTTAGGTAGCCTACTTGGCCACGAACTCAAAACGTGTCTCTCTGAAGCTCTGTTCTAGAATCTTTGCTCTGAAGTCTGTCCCCGTTGCTAAGCAACATCAAATAAACGAAATGTCTTTCAGTATTAAATGTGTGCGTGTGCTTCCGAATGGATGTGTGTGGTTTGCAATTAGAATAAACAAGAAATAACATTTCCAATAATTTCCCATGATAAATTACATAATATTTGCACCTTCCTTACTTGTGAATCTCACAATCAGATAGGCTACACTAGTGAAATGTAATACAACGTTGCCACCTAGCGTTCAGATGTCGTTCTAGGCTATTTAACATTAACGTGACATTGCTTGTTTATTCTTTCGTCAACTCCATGCTTTTAGGAAAACAATCTTTTTATCATTCCCTTTTCAATGAGCGATTACCAGCTCGTTTTTGTAACAGAGATAGCTGTTTATTGTCCCTAGGTTTACAGAAACACCTATTCATATTAATACAGGAAATCAAGTTAACGCTGCCGACCACTGTTTGTCTATTACATGGCCCAGAATGCCTTGCATGTCTTTACAACAAAACCCAGTAAAACCTCATTTCCCGTAAATATATGAATTTGCATACTTGTAACATTTTTAATAATACTCTCCCATCATGACATTTAACAATAAGGAAAAATTTTATTTGAATACCGTCAATGTGAAAACAACTCTATTATGTAACCTATATATAGCTACTGTTCTCCTTCCTACTTCAGTTCGTAAGTCCATACTATCCCATGGCAGAGCAAGGATTTCATGATTGGGCAAGGCTGCCTAGAGACATTGTGGCTTTGAGAGATTGTGCATACTTGGAAGGCATTGTGATAGCAATACAACTGCAAATGTGAAAGGTGATAGTTACCAAAAATGGATGGGTGGTTTGCCAAATGATGGAAACTTTTGGAATATTTCTTTTTTTTTTTTTGCCTATGCACCCTCACACTGGAGTCCCCAGTTCATATACAAAATTTGGTATCGATATGTGACAGTGTTCCTGAGATATGGATCTACTTCCTGTTTCGAGCTTCGCGCCAATTTCGTTTGGCTGTGACGGGCAAACGCTTTTCGAAAATCAAAAATCCTTCCGCTAACATTTATGAGGCTTGGTCCAAGGATAATGTATGTCAAGTTTCGTGGCGTTCGGACCAAATTTGTGACCTGTGAAAATTTAGTTTCGCTTTCTGTTCAATCCAATATGGCGGACGAACGGCACGCCCACCTGACGTCATCTTCGCCGACCAACTTACACTGGTACTGACCGACGTTTTAAAGTTGGAACGGTGTCTCTGTCTCAAAGGGCCTAGGCTTAGGGCTGACAAAAAATTAGGGAGACGGGAAAAAAATAATAATAAGTGTGCTTTTGGTCCTTAAGGATAATGTATGTCAATAATAAAACTTAAGGAACATTAATTGCTGCTTTGCACCTTAATTAATAATAAACTTAAGAAGAACAATAAGTGTGCTGCTTTGCAAGCACACTTAATAATAATAATAAAACTTAAGAAGAACATTAAGTGTGCTGCTTTGCAAGCACACTTAATAATAATAATAAAACTTAAGAAGAACAATAAGTGTGCTGCTTTGCAAGCACACTTAATAATAATAATAAAACTTAAGAAGAACAATAAGTGTGCTGCTTTGCAAGCACACTTAATAATAATAATAAAACTTAAGAAGAACATTAAGTGTGCTGCTTTGCAAGCACACTTAATAATAATAATAAAACTTAAGAAGAACAATAAGTGTGCTGCTTTGCAAGCACACTTAATAATAATAATAAAACTTAAGAAGAACAATAAGTGTGCTGCTTTGCAAGCACACTTAATAATAATAATAAAACTTAAGAAGAACATAATAATAAAATAATAATAATAAAACTTAAGAAGAATAATAAGTGTGCTGCTTTGCAAGCACACTTTAATAATAATAATAATAATAATAATAAAACTTAAGAAGAACATTAAGTGTGCTGCTTTGCAAGCACACTTAATTAATAATAAAACTTAAGAAGAACAATAAGTGTGCTTGCAAGCACACTTAATAAAGATAATTTAAGTGTAGGGAAATATTATAATTCAGACCCACACTCCATTTCAGAAGGTGGCAGTAATGCAACCAGACGTTTGCCAACCGCCATAAAAACAAGAAGGATTTTACACGTCGCCAGAGAATGTCTAATAAGTAAACGGCTCCAACGTCGCGAACGGAACGCTTCAGTTACGTGCCTGGTGTAGCTTTCATATAGGCTAGCCTAGCTTGTGCCCTTTTCATGCATGCTAACGTGAAGAATATTAACATGCTATTTTGTAACAAAGTCGTTAGGTGGAAAAGTTTATTTGTACTTACAGCCTGTGAGCTGGTGATCGATCGTCGTGACGGTACAGATCCAGGTTTTTCAGAATATCTATGCAAAACCACTTTCTAACTGTAGGCAGTGAGTCACTGTGTGGTCGAAATGATTGGAACTAACTTTGCACTATACTTCGGTGGTGGTGTTGCAACAATAAATTCCAACCATTTCTTCCTCAACTCTTCTTTCTAAGGCAAGACATGCAACGTTGTTGTGTTATTGCCACAAATAACACAGGCACAAATTTGTTCCGCCATTTTAGCAACTTGCTGTTAGCTCCTACTAGCTGATGAATAATTGTTTTCACTGCGACATCACACAGAAGGGCTTTTTCTGATTTGCTTGTTTTTCCGTGTATTTTCTTTCATTGGCTAATGGGGGTAGAAAATCATTTTCATGTGCAGCATGCATATGCAACTTGGAGTGAGCTATAGTATTTCAAAAGGAACTATTAAACGGTTTCTTGGGGAACGAGACCTTTAAACTCGCCTCACATGACATTTACTGAGGGTAGAAAAAAATAATTCTTATAAACCTTATCTTATAGCCTAAACACTTTTACGGTTGGATTACTGTAACTCACTCTACCTGGGACTCCATCAAGCATTGATCTCTCGCCTCCAGCTGATCCAGAATGTGGCAGCAAGACTAAAAAGTGGGAGCATATTAGCCCCGTTCTAGCCTCTCTCCACAGGTTGCCCATCCAGCATAGAATTAATTAAGAATTCAACAAGATTTTATTGATGGTTTTTAAAGCCCTAAATGGCCTGGCCCCATCCTACATTGCAGATCTCATTCACCCCCACTGAGCTCCCAGGCCCCTTAGATCCTGTAGCATGGGTCTCCTGGATGTTCCACACACATGATCGCTTTTACTGTGGCTGCACCACACCTATGGAATCAGCTGCCACCTTCCATCAGAGATGCTCCCTCCATCACTAGTTTTAAATCTAGGCTCAAAACACACCTCTTCTCCCTGGCGTTCCCTGCCTTTTATGATTGTTATACATGTATTCATGTATTGTCTTTTAATTGCAATATGTACAGCACTTTGGTATGTGTAAACTGTATTTTAAATATTACTTATATATTTTAAGTTTAAAAAATAAAAGTAGTAAAATTACTTTTACTACTTTTACTTGTTTATTGGTAGCCTGGATGCCAGCCGAACTTAGCCCCATCCACAACATATGAGGTCGGGAAGTTCAATCTGGACTTCTCTGTTGTGAAGCAATTATACCCAAACCAGAGCTGTTTGGACCAATCAAATTGGGCTTTATATGATGATAGACAGATGAGCAACAGTGCCTTGTCGATCACGATCAACGCAGAACTTATGAGCAACCTCTTTATTAGCTCTTCAATCCAACGAAATAACGTTAACATTACCGTTACAGACACGTAACTTTATCGGCCACCACAGGTAATATTATTAAGACTAAGACAAACAGTATCACATATAACACGGTGAATAAGTTTAACTAGACAAACAAATACAAAACTAAAACAAAACATTGCATAAAATGAAACAAAAAAATAAACAAACAAACGTAAGTAGGGAGAAAAAACTTTTGGAAATTTAACCTTCTTTATATTTAGTACTGATGCATTAGTCTGTCTTTATCCCTTCAAAACACATTTACAGTATATTTCACATTTAAACATACATATACACATTTAAAGTATAGGAGACTTCCACTTCACATAAATAAATAAAAATGGTCAACGTACTTAGACTACATTACATATATTTCTCATTCATAGATACATTTGTGTTCTTTAAGATTCCTCAGGTAAGAAAAGTTTTTTCCACATCTATCACACATATATGGCTTCTCCATTGTGTGCACCTGGAGGTGAGCCTTCAGGCTGTTTGTCTGATTAAAACTTTTCCCACATATACTGCAGCTGAATGGCTTCTCTCCTGTATGAATGCGCTTGTGTCGGTTAAGGTTGCCCAGATTACCAAAGCTCTTCCCACACACATCACAGCTGAAAGGTTTTTCCCCAGTGTGAACACTCTGGTGTGTCTTCAGACTGCTTTGTTGAGTGAATGTCTTTCTACATATCTCACAGCTGAAAGGCTTCTCTCCTGTGTGGATCCTCTTGTGGGTTTTCAGTTTGCGGGATGATTTAAAATTCTTTCCACAGACATCACAGTTGTGCAGTTCGTCACCGTCATGAAGCTGCTGGTGTGTCCACAGAGCACTAACAGAACTCAGTTGTTGTCCACAGATGGAGCACTCACAGGGCATACTCCCAGCATGCATTTTTACATGCCCTTTTAAGGACTCTACACAGCTCTCTTCACTATCCAAATGAATGTGCATATGACTTTTGAGCCCACTCCTCTTGACAAATTTTTTCCCACATGTCTTACAGCTATGTGGTCTCTCTCCTGTGTGTATACGCTGATGGGTCTTCAGAGTGTCCAACTGATTGAAGCTCTTTCCACAGGTGTGGCAGCAGAATGGCTTCTCGCCAGTATGTATGCGAAGATGACGTGACAGGTTTCCAGCATTGTTGAAGGCCTTGCCACAGGTGCCACAGCAGTACGCCTTCTCTCCTGTATGAACCACCTGGTGTTTCTTCAGGGTGTACAAACTGCTGAAGGATTTAGAGCACAAACTACAGCATAAGCTTTTTTGATTACAATGAGATTTCATATGCTTTTTAAGACATAATTTCTCTGTAAATGTTGTGCTATACACACTGCAAGACTGTAATTGGTCTGCAGTGTGAATGAGCTGATGCTTTTTCAAACTGCACTTCTGTATGAAGCCTTTTCCACAACACGTGCAGGAAAATGGCAGATCAATCTTATGCACTGCTTCATGCGCTCTAAGATACACCAAGTTAGTGAAACTCTGCCCACAGTGTTTGCAGTACTGTTTTCCTGCTTTACAAGAGATCGTGGTGTCTGTGCTCTTTGAGGGTTTCAGCTGCTTTGATGTCTTCTTTGCTTGCTCACCAGTGACTACATTTGGTCTCTCTGAGGATATGACTGGTGACAAGATGGAGAGCAGTTTTTCATGTGCTCCATCAGTATCAGCCTCTTCTGGATTGTCCTTAAACCCTTCTTCCTTTATCACAACCTCAGTCAGTTGCTCTACCTAGTAAAAGATGTAAGAAAAATGTAGAGGTCAGTACATTTTAGTGAATGTTTTATTTAGTCTAAAACTGTAATGCATACAACTCATAAATGGTTTAATATGTTTCATTTGCAGCAATGTCTTCAATGCATCCACTACAATTTCAGTCTTTCATCCTCGCAAATACCATCCTGTGCCACATTTGAAGAAACCAGACCCAAGCTGTAGTTAGTTGCAACTCTGTTTTATTATTATGGTACCCTTACACCAGAAGACTTTGAAAAGATGGCCTACACATGGGCATTTTTAGGTCCTTTTTGGACATGTCCAATTTGTATTAAAGACATTTTTATCTTACGGAGTGCCTTGGTCGGAGCGATCATTTGTTTTTCTCTTTTTTCTCATATGAGACTTTGAAAAGATTTGGAAAATATTTTTGAAAGATTACAGTCTCAGTAGTGATGGACAAATGAAGTTTTGGTGAACCACTGAACCACAGCAGTGACACTAGGTGAAAAGCAAAAAGATGGCTGCCACACTGTCATTTTTCAACATAAAAGTCCTTAGCAAACCAATATTTTTGGCTACATATACTGGTTTGGGTAAGGACTTTTATGTTGAAAAGTTGAGTTTTCGATCGTCATATATTTCATTTTCATTCATCGCAGAGTTCCCAAAAAGGTGTGTTAGAGTGTCTAGTTTCGTAATAAAAAAAAAGAAGCTAAAAACGTAATATTACGTTTTTGGCACTCAACGCATGGGAAGGAAAAACGTAATATTACGTTTTTGGCACTCAATGAGTTAAAGGGAAACTTGGCAGGATTTCCCCCTCTGCTGGAGAAATTGTGCATTATGCTATTTCAAACTGTGGGAAAAGGTAACGATAAAGCACATGGATTTGTTTACAAACTAGCGAACGGTTAGCATAAGTTTGGCAGAACTATGTGTATGTTACAAGGTAAGAAACACGATTTAAAACGAGTTTCTTGTTTCTCACTTCTCTTTCCGGGACGGTAGTCTCAATGTTGCAAGGTTGGTTTTCCGCCTGGGGACGCTTAGGCGAGCGGGAAAGTCACCATTTTCACCGGAACAGGTCATTTAACAATCCAAATGATTTCTAAACGGGTTTATTACGTTGAAATAGTTGCCAAGTTCCTCTTTAAAACTTTTTCCCCCAAACACTTTCACAAAAAAATTCTCCAGACCCAATGTATGCGTAGGTTTAGTTTGAGCTTTGGTGGGGACACTACCCACACCCCCAAAAAAAGGCATTGAACTCTTTCACCAGCCACTACAGATAATGCAGGATATCAATGATTATAGTAACCTAAATGGCCCCGGTTATCGGCATTATTGGGATACAAAATGTGCTGAATTTTTCTACCACCTACCTACCACCAATGTTGGAGAGACGTCAAAATTGGCCTGTCCTCCATGCACAGTAGCAACAAAACTAAAGGTCAACAGAACAGCATTCATAAGGCATAGTGTCAAAAAAGTGGTGTGGCTCCTTTAAGACAATTATTTGACGTGAGTGAGCTGTCCAACTTGATCTAACTGTAGGCTATGGTGTAGCTTACACAATCTGATTTTAAATTACAGATATCTAGGCTATATTTAACATTTATTTTCTATTTGGTCTGTTATGAAATGCATTGGCCAATTTAAGCACAGCTCAGTTTAAAAAAAAACTTAAATGCATGCATGCTTAGCATTTTGTGGAAATAAATAATTAAGATTACATTGATAAACTCTTAACCATGAGCTGTATATTCTCATGCTAACATGTATATTCTCATGCTAGCTAACACCGTTTAAAAGCTGAGAAAAGGCTCTTTCATGTGACATCTGTGTGATGAGTAGGCTACTTCTTGAGGAGTTCAACAGAGAAGAATGAGTGAATTTGGACGCACTTTGTGTGCCTATTGTAGTGTCAAAAAGTGAAGCGCTGCACCATGCTGCAGGGAGACTGCGGCTCACTGGTAGTTATTATAGGCAACTTCAAATCAGCACGATTTACCCTTATAGGCTACTGCACATTACATAATCCGTACGAGACACTTTCTTATTTTTAACCATCAGGGCAAATGAAAACTCCACCGTATGTGATTGTATGTTTGGGGTAGCCTATGCTAGCTCCATCTTACCCGCCACAGTGGCTGGTAAGTTGACAAAATTCACCCACCATACAGTGCACAAATTCACCCGTATTTGGCTGGTGGCAGGTGCTAATTTCCATCCCTGGGTTATAGGCCTACACATAGCACTGTCAACTAAATTTGTACCAAAAAACAAAATTTCTGGAATTTCTATGCTTCAACAAGCACATCTTATTATGACTTACACTTTGTTTCTTATAGCTTCTGATGTCTGATGTGATGTCTTTCTTTTCTTGCCCGACATCCTCAACTCGACAGCCAAGCAAAGATTATAGAGCTAAGAGCCAAGTGTGCCAAAAACTTTGAATGACAGCATACAGGAAGCTAAGCCAATCAAAAAACAGACCTGTTTCCTATTTTGGGAGGCAGCACTGAAGTGGGAAATTATTTAACACTTGTGTACCGCATGTGAACGCTTTTTGTCCGTTTCAACCTGAATAGGAAAACGCCCCACCGACATTCTGCCTTCATCCTGCCTTCCTCAGCCTTCTTAACCAACTTGGTTGAGATTATTTTGTCTAAAATTTTTTTCAAATATAGTGGAAATTTCTATCTCCAACTTCAAGGAACTGCAATGGGTAGCACATTTGCCCCCTCATATGCCCGTTTAGTTATGGGCTTAAGGGAAGAAAAATACATACATAATTCCAATCAGAATTACAGTTGAGGAACTCAATGCCTTTTTGGCATAGCCTATGCCAATTCCACCACCGACTACCTTTCTTTCACAATGGAATTTGACCTTCATTCGATCAATTTCTTAGATCTCTCCATCTTTAAAGATGAAAATTACAGTCTGCAATCCACTATCTACATTGTAAATCTTTAAGTAGGAATACACTGCTCTAATCTGATAGTCATCAGTTACTCATAGTAATCAGACTACTCATACAGTGGGCTATAATCTGCAATATTCCTATCGGCCAATTCATGCGAGTGCGATGAAATTGCAGTTCCTCTTCAGAGTTTAGCAAAAAAGCGGCCCAGCTATCAGATCGCTTTGAACAACGAGGCTATGCCAAATCCGACATTGACCAAGCCTAGGAAAGGGCATTAGAAACAAATCGCTCTGCACTTTTAACAAAAAGGACAAAAAAACCTTCAAAACCTAGGATCTGTTACTCCCCTGCTGCTGGTAAGATCAAAAGCATACTGTAGTCCGTAAGCACTGGCATGTGCTCCAAAGGGACCAAACATTAAGAGAGTTCTGCTCAGAATTCTTGCAGTACTCGCGACCGTCTGGTACACTCAGACATGACAATTCTGCCATCAACTAAGCCCACCCCAATGTTTTTAATTTAAAATTGCATTTCTAGTTCTTATTATTCTGTTACGGAAACTGCGCACAATGTTCCAACTCTACAAACGGTAAACATTTCTCGCACAGGGAAAAAGTACCCAATTTCGTTGTTTATTAATTGCAACACCACACCTGTAATCTACCTATTGGGTTGGCATATACAGGCCAAACTAAACGACAATTGAAACATAGAATAGCAGAACATAAAACCATAAGAACAAAAAATTAAAAGTATGCCATTGCAAGACACTACATGCAGGTCAATCACGGATCTCCAGAGTCACTTAAATTTTGGGGCATAGAGAAGATCACTGCTCCACCTAGAGGTGGAGATATAATCAAGAAATGACTATGCAAAGAGGCTTACTGGATCTTTACACTGGCTAAAACACCGCCACTAGCTCCCCTCCCCCATCTTATTTCCATGACAGTAGCCAGGAGAGACAAGTCAGCAAAATTCCCGACATTTATTCAACAATGAAATTCTTCACAGTGTACCAACAATCTCCCTCGGAGTGCAGTGCCCATAATTTGCATCGAACAGTCCAGGGGTAATAAAATACTTTAAACAAAAATGTGCATTTCTAGGAGAGAGGGAGATGGAGAGTGCGCGCGTAAGTGACGATTATTTCTGGTGGTAGCAGAGTAAGTATAAGTAAGTATAAGTATAAGTATATATACACTCTTTTGATCCCGTGAGGGAAATTTTGTCTCTGCATTTATCCCAATCCGTGAATTAGTGAAACACACACAGCACACAGGTAAAGCACACACTAATCCCGGCGCAGTGAGCTGCCTGCATCAACAGCGGCGCTCGGGGAGCAGTGAGGGGTTAGGTGCCTTGCTCAAGGGCACTTCAGCCGCGGCCCACTGGTCGGGGCTCGAACCGGCAACCCTCCGGTTACAGGTCCGAAGTGCTAACCAGTAAGCCACGGCTGCCCCAATGTAATGGATTCCCTCAAGAACTGTTTCGAATAAGACAAAAAAAAGTTGTAGGTAACGAACGAATTAAATGGTGTCGGCGCGATGTAGGTATCGGCACACAGGGGGTTTGGACAGCGGGTTAAGTGGAATAGATCAACCTATTCTGTTCATGCTGTTTGTCTCACAATAAAGCCGTACTGAAACTATAGAAAGCCCGCGGCCGCACCCCCACCCCCGATGCGCACTAAGACACTTCATTTTCCTTGTACAGACCCATGGCTACACTAGACAGGCAACTGTTCTGTTCCCAGAGCATGCTTTCTCTGTCCATTATCTGCAGGTTTAGGGCCTCCTCGACAAGGAGATTGCTAGTCTGTGGACAATTTGTGGCACAATTGAATGGTAGCCTATTATGGAACCACGGACTGAAAGAAAAAGAAACTAAACATTTTCCTGATTAGAAAATATTTCTTAATTTAGTGTTATCAAATAAACTGACATGCAATTAGGGGGTAGCGGTGTCAGCGCACATTTTTAACAACGTAGGTTAAGTAAAGTCAGTATAAATGATAGGTTGGGAAATAAAAGTGTATGCGATATGAGAATTGAGGTGTCGTGCGTAAAGAACCAAATAGCCAAAATGGTGCGGGAGAGGAGGATAAGCGGCGGCCTCCACAACCAGGTCTGGCGAGATCTTAAAGCCCAAGATCCAGGAAGTAATCACAAAGCGTCGCGCCACACCTGTGCCACACCTGTGCTTGGCCCACCTGTAGAGGAGACGCAAGACAGGAAAAAAGAGCAACAAGGAGGAGGAGCCCGGCAGGTCTGTGACAACTCCCCCCTTAAGACAGAGGCCTCTAGAAGGCCTCTGTTAAAGCCGTCAAAAAAAACCCCACACCCAAAAATGACAATTTTTTTTTCTTTTTAAATAATTTCCAATAATTCTAAAAGTGAGCACTTAACTTTGGTCTAGGGGTGTTGACAGCCCATATACATGAGCTGGATGGATATCCTTCTCGATAGTTGAGTAATTCAACTGATGACAATTACATTTTCTAGAGAAGAAACACATCGGCCTGTCCACACCCTGCTCATCGCACTGCATAAGCACAGCACCAGCGCCCACATGGCTAGCGTCAACCTGCATCTGGAAAGGCTGGTCTAAACGGAGTGCCATCAGAACTGGGGCAGAAACAACAACCTAACATTGTCAAAAGCAGTCTGGGAGGCCACAGTCCATTCAAACTTAATCTTAGCCTTTAACAGGTCAGTCAAAGGGCTACTACAGTGAAGAAGTTGAGGCAAAAGCTACGATAATACCCTACCATCCCCAAGAAGCGCCGCAACTCGGGTTTGGTAGTTGGAACAGGGAAATTATCAATAGCCACCACCTTAGCATGGACAGGTTTCACTTGGCCCTGCCCTACGACCTTCCCCAAGTATACAACTGTGGCCTGGGCAAACTCGCACTTGGCGAGATTTACAGTAAGGCGAGCATCCACAAGCCTGATAAAGAGAGCCCGAATACGGTCCAGATGTTCAGACCACTCGTCGCTATACACCACCACAGCAAGGTACACAGCGCACCCCTGCAAACCGGAAAACAACGCGGTTCATTAAGCGTTGAAATGTGACGGGCGCGTTGCGTAACCCGAAACTCATAACAGAGTACACTCTAAAAAATGCTGGGTTATTTTCTCAACCCAAACGCTGAGTTGAAACTGTTGGGTCATTGTGTGGGGTTGTTTTTACTCATGTTGGGTTATTTTCTGTAACCCAGCTTGTTGGGTTGATAGTTTAGGACAGCGCCCCTCCTCTCCCCCACCTGACGTGAGCACACTACCCAGCACCAGGGTAACTTTAACACAGCTGCATAGTTATTTGAGAGTTCGGGGAAATCGTTATTCTCTCAACCGTCCATGCAGTCCAGCAGCTGTCAACATGCAGTGGAAATCAGGCGATTTCGGAAGGTATGTATCTGCTTATAACTTTTTATTATTATTATTGTTATTATTATTATTATTATTATTATTCAGACGCATTTTAAAAGTCCACCCAGAGATACCCTTCGTGAAATGAATGGATTCTGCTTGCCAATTTCGTTCAGCCTAAGCAGGTTAAGAATTGTGTCATTCAAGCCAGCTAACGTTAGCTAACATTAACTTACAATTACTGCTCATGTTAATGTTAAATCTACACAAAGACAGACTCTTAAAAACATAGTTCTTTGTTCACTGGGTATGAACTGCTGAACAGAAACAAAACAAACTTTTCCAACGAACTAAAATTAGCATACCAACAGCTGGCTAGGTTAACGTTAGCAGACGGTTGGTATGCGAACGTTAATTAAATGGTGATGTAAAGCTAATGTATACAGTCGAAGTAGTCTCTTCACACGTACGGTAATCATCATGCCAAACAACAATATTAATTCATTCAGGGTAGCTTCATATTATAGCCATGTAACTTACTGGGTGGTTTTTGGTGGTAACATTAACGTTACAGCCAACTTGGATTTAACTAACTGAATGTGTTAACATTGAGCTAGCTTGCTAACGGTAGAACTATCACTGCCACTAACATTAACGTTTGTGAGTCTGCTGTTAAACAACTCCATGAGGTGGTCATGGTTTCTGAGTGTGTTGCGCTAATATTTTCTCTCCGGATTTTTAATGTTTGTCAACATCATTCACTGATAATGGTTCGTGAAAGTCTTGAAATAAAGTTCTGTCAATAGCAGTGATTAATTCACTCTTTTTCTTTCTTTCATTGACAGGGCTGACACCCAAATAGACCGTGGAATCTAGCTGTCTTCATGGAAGTAACTTATCATGCTGATGCTGCTTTTAGAGTAGGCTATCCATTCAAAAATAAAGTAAACTGTCAAATAAATAATTATGTCGAACTGTTTTATTTCATTGCATGGCTATTTGTTGTCCATTTTCTCTCAATGCAACCCAAATACTGGGTTTAGAAAACCCGACAACTGGTAATTTTAACTAGCAGTTCTGTTGATATAACCCAGTGGTTTGGGTTAAATTTATACCCAATATACTGTGTAAATTTTACTCAACATTTATATAGTTATAACCCAGCACATTGGCTACCTTTACCCAGTCTATTGTGCCAATTTAACTAACATTGTGTTGATATAACCCAGCGTTTTGGGTTAGAATCATACCCAACCTGCTGGGTTTAATAATGTACCCAGACCATTGGGTTAGGATAACTCAATGTGGTGTTGGTCCAATAGTTAACCAGCGGCTGGGTTATATTTAGGGTTATTTTTAACCCAACATTTTTTAGAGTGTAGGAATACAAGCCAGATGTTGTTATAAAGGCTGAAACCTCCTGAGCCCAAGATGACAAAGGGACTTGGTAATAGCCTTTGAGCAAATCAAATTTACTCACAAACCTGGCTGATCCCCTACCCTGTCTACACAATCTTCAACCCTTGGGAATGGAAAGGAATCTGGTTTCGTTATGTTATTCAGTTTACGGTAATCTATATGTCCCATCAGGTTTACTGACCAATATACAGGGTGAGGCCCAACTCGAATAGGAGGGCTTTGCTAGCCCATTATCTAATAGGTATTTCACCTCTGCCTCTAGATGTCGCTGTTTGTCTGGTGACACCCGATAAAACCGCTGTCTTATTGGCTCCGCATCACCGACCTCAATATTATGTTCAATTAGATGAGTACATGATGGCGTATCTGCAAACAAGGAGAGAAAAGCAGGCAACAAAGATGTAATTTCTGATACCCGTTCATCGGGCAAATGCCCAAGCAAAGTATACAACTCCGCCAGTTTCTCAGAGTTCCGCAAACGAGGCTGCAGCACAGTCATCTGGACCTACCACATCCTCTCCACTACTTGCTGCCACCATGTAGGGAGAGGCACTAGGAGTCTCGACAGCTGCGGCTAAAGAAACTGGCGCAATCAGGTCATCAGTCTCTGCTGCCCCAGAGACTGAAGACCTGCTGTAATAGGGCTTTAAAAGATTTATATGACATAGCTGGGTGGCACGCCTACGATTAGGTGTAGAAAGCAAATAATTCAGGTCTGACGCCTGCCGAATCACCGTATAGGGCCCTGTATATTTTGCAAGGAAAGGGGAATTAGCTATCGGCAGTAATGCCAGAACCTGATCACCCGGACTGAACACCCTTGGCTCAGCCCGATGGTCATACCAGCTCTTCATTTTCTGTTGAGCTCTAGTCAGGTTGTCGGACGCCATCTCACAGGCCAGAAACAACCTACGACGAAAACCATTAACATAGTCCAACAAGTTAACAGGAGACTCAGGACACTTCAACTCCCCCTGCAAAACTGCTAGAAGCCCACAAACTCTATGGCCAAAGACCAAATCATTAGGCGAGAATCCTGTGCTCTCTTGGGTTACTTCTCGTGCCGCCAACATTAGCCACGGGAGCCCTTCCTCCCAGTCTCTATTAAGCTCAACACAATAACCCCTGAGAAGCGACTTCAATGTTTGATGAAAACGCTCCAGAGCACCTTGCCTCTGGGCGTGATAAGCACTGCTACGCTGATGTACATGCAACTGCTCAAGCACCTCTTGGAACATGCGGGATGTAAAGTTAGAGCCTCCATCATTCTGTATGGTTTGAGGGATGCCAAAGATGGAAATAAACTGGGAAAGGGCTTTCACTTTCACGACCTAGTGGAGATGGTACGCAATGCATAGGCAGCAGGGTATCGGGTAGACTGACACATCACCGTCATAATGTAACCACACCCTGACTTAGATGGTGGCAATGGTCCCACACAGTCAATTAACAAATGCTCAAATGGTTTCCCTATAGCTGGAATAGGATAAAGCGGAGCTGGCTTTAACACCTGATTAGGTTTCCTCGTTAACTGGCATACATGACACGTCTTAATGAAGCCTGCCACATCCTTCTTTAGGCGAGGCCAATAGAAGTACTTCATAAGACGGTCATAGGTCTTTCTTACACCCAAGTGCCCAGCTACATCCCCATGAGCTGTCTGTAGAACCAATTCTCTAAACTTAACTGGCACTACCACTTGAAACACTGGGTCCTCAACCCCCTCGTCAGTGTGGGAAGACCACTTCCGGATCAACAACCCCTCCTGAACAAAATATCCCCTTGCTGCACTGCGCAACTCCTCAGGTGGCAAAACCCCAACAAACAGATCTTTTAATGTCGCATCGTCCTTCTGAGCTGAAACAAAATCATTATGAGACAGAGAGAGAGGTAGATTAGGCAAAACAACAGACTTTAACTCACCAGTCTGAGAAACATCATTAGAGGCACGGCTCATAGCCTGCGTCACTGCACAAGCTGTAAAGACATCAGACAAATTCTGATGGTTAACATCACTGTCAGCTGAAATAGAGGGTGAATTATTAACAACTACAGGGGGCGGTATATCACGCCAGACACGCTCTCCGGCTAGGTTGTTGCCCAAAAGAAGATGAACACCCTCTACAGGCAAAGAAGGGCGGACTGCTATGGTTACTTCCCCCTGCACCAAATCAGACTGCAGATTGATCCTGTGCAATGGAACAGAGACAACCTGCAATCCAACCCCCCGCACCAAGACATTGTTCCCCGTGCTAGAGTTAGTAGAGAAAGGCAAGACAGACTCCAGGATAAAGGACTCAGAAGCCCCCGTGTCCCTAAGTATTTTAACGGGCACCTGGACAGAACTCCCCACCAGTGAAACTAAACCATCTGTGATAAAAGGAAAGTAGCCATTACCACAGGCTTCACCTGAATCTGTTACTGTTGCTCTCACTAGGCCCAGCAGAGCTCAAGCCTGATAGCTGAGATGAAGTCACAAGCACCACAGGTTTAGCCTCCTCAGCCACCACAACTTTAATTACTCCTGGCTCAGATACAGCAAGTGTGACCCCCCCTAACAGTATCTGCACTATTTCTATGACTTTTCCCCTTTAAAACAGGACAGTCTTTCTTCCAATGCCCCTTGTCCAGACAGTAGTGACAAACATTAGCGTCCTTCTTACCCTGACTCGCAGAAACAGAAAATCCAGAATCTCGGCGAAAACCCACAGTGCCCTTGTGTGACTGATTAGCGTGTGAATCTATTTTGCTCTGAGTAGGTGACCAAAATGAACCTGACGAAGACCCCAAAACTCTATTGAAACGTCCAAAACGTAGTTCCCCAAAGCGCTGTTCCCGATAAACCTTACCTGTATTGTGTTCTTTTGAACTATACTTATGTGTCAAAAGCGAATTCATCAGCCACAACTGCGGCTTCCGCTGCTGTTTTCATCTTACGCGCAGATATATAAGTAGCGATACGCTCAGGGAGGATGTTTTTAAACTGTTCTAAAACAATCAAATTAGACAACTCTTCAAAAGTAGCGACTCCCACTGCAGAGCACCAACGATTAAAGTGGCTGTTCAGCTCTCTCGCTACCTCTGTGTATGTCTGTTTCTCTCCCTTTCTCCAGCTGCGAAACCGCAAAAGATAGGCTTCAGGAACTAACTTGTAAACTTTAAGCACTGCATCTTTTACAGTCATATAATTTTTCCTGTCTGCCACCGGCAATGCATCTGCTTCTGGTGCTCTCCCTACAAGAACGCTTTGGAGTAGCAACGTTCTCTCCGAGTCAGACCAGCCACGGTCATCAGCCACACTCTCAAATAAAGAAAAGAAAATATCTGGGTCCCTCTCGTTAAACTTCGGGAGAAACTTAACCATGTTGGATATATCAGGAGGACGCGCAGGCCCTCTAGGAGCAGTACCATCACCGTCAGGTAGAAGCTTACCTTCTGCGACCAGTCTTAGCCGTTCTAAAGCCACATCACGTTCATTACTTATTCTTTCCATTTCTAACTGACGCTCGGCTTCTCTTTCTCTCCGCCTCACGTTGAGCTTCTCTCTCTTGCCGTTCAGCTTCACGCTGAGCTTCTCTCTCTCGCCGTTCAGCTTCCCTTTCTTTCTGTTGCATTTCTATAAGCACTTTTTGTTGCTCAAAAGTAAGTGACATTTTGGAAAACTCTGTCGAAAGAGATGTCGACGTTGCTTCTCCTAACTAACTCCTCCATGATTAGAGATGCTGGTGATGGAAGAATATTCCTAATAACTAATTCTGCCTGAACTGATGTTCTTATCTGGGCCAATTTCGCTGTTCTGGATAAACCCAAGTCAAAATTATAACGTTCGCAAACTTGACGCAACTGATCCTTCTTTAAACTATTCAAAACCTCAACAGATGGAGCTGCGAAAAAAATCCTCCAAACTAGCCATACAAATGAGTTCTACAATCTACAACCCTTAGATAGATACGAAAAACGATCTCACATTTTCTAATTCAAGTGTGGTCACAACACTGCGCATCAAGACGAGACAAAAGGAGCTGCCCTGCAAAAACAGCGATCCCCTTCATGCAAACACCAAGGACAGAGCTCTATATTACACAATATCAGCGGTGCCTATACTCCCCCGACTAAGTGCCATTAAAGTAGGCCTCCACGACGGTGTCCTCTGCCCAGGATTGCACAAAAACAATAAACTAAAATAACAAACAAGCCATAAAGGCTTGGCGGGCACTCACAAAGCTCCAATAATTACGTTATCCAAAACGTTATTAATAAACTCAAATCTTGTACACAGCGCAGGCCCACACTTACCAAACAATGGCCCACCGCAGATTCTTCAACCTGGCTAAATCAACAGCCAAGGCACTAGTTAACAAATTCTTCCCCGTCTCACGCACCAACAACGAACCTAACAAAACTTCCGAACACAATTAAGTTTAAACTAATCCACATGCGTCTTCCCAATGATTCAAAGCCCCGCATTTAAAGAATGAACTTGTATCGGATCTTTGCAGGATCGGTATACAGCGCTTTCCAAATCAGACGCAACTAAACAACATGGATCTAATATATTTAAAGTGTTTTAACAATTTCCAACACCTAGGCTATACAAAACGCAGTAATAAGCATTAAAGAGAAAATGCATATTTACCGATGTCGTTTCATATCCCGGACAAGAGCACCCAATCTGTTACATTCTGCCTACTAGGCTATGTAACCAGAGAGGGAAGACCACGTGGATTTTGTCGTATAAAAATATGAATTTATTTAAGTAAAGAATTAACAACGTAGGTTAAGTAAAGTCAGTATAAATGATGGTTAGCTGCAGCTCTAATGGCAGCAGTCGACGTTAAATCAGGGGTGTCAAACATAAGGCTCGGGGGCCAGATCAGGCCCGCCAGCAGGTTTTATACGGCCCCCCAGATATTTTGAGTAGGAAGGGAAAATAAGAAAAAAAAAGATATTCACATCCAGTTGTCTTCAACAATGTGTAATAAGCAATATATCTATCATAATTGATAAATTGATTAAACCTAGCACTACAAACCATCCTCAGGAAGAAAGAATCAGAAAAAGTAACATGGAAGTAGGACATTTCAATAGTGAAAGAGCAGTATATGACAGCAGTACATTATTTGTACTTGTTTGCTCATAAGTGATATCATCAAATAACACTTTGATACCCATGCAGAAAAATGATAATGACCATGATAATGATGATAATGACCATGATAATCATTTGGGGGGGTCAAATGATAATGACCCCCCCCCGAGGTTTCATTCCAACAAATCCGGCCCACTACCTAATATGAGTTTGACACCCAATTTGGCAACCAATTGGACTAAGTTAACATGGAATTTTCTTTTTTAAAATGTCTAATTATTTATTTATTTTATCATTTGTTAATTTTGGTTGTTGTCTGTCTTGTATGTCTTAGTGTCACGGGTACCCTGGTACTTGCGCCGCTCCTTTTGTCTTGTGTGTCATTTGTTATTTTGTAAATTTGTTTGTTTATGTCTTGGGGTTATGGGTATGCTGGCGACTACGCCGCTCCGTCCGGCATCTTTTGTCTTATGTGTCAATGTCTTGTATGTGGAGTGCTTTGGGTTGCACTCTATGTATGTTTAATGCGCTATACAAACTAGATGTACCGCATAGCGGTACAAAATATGACCGCCGCTCAGTCCTGTACATCCGTTCCGCAAAAATAAATCACTTCAATTTGTCTCCATCTTTTACTCCATCCCCCACTCTTGAAACTTTTGTGTATGCTTGTTTGGCATGCCTGAGTGTGTGTGTGCGGCTGCACAGAAAGTAGCCTACTGGTGCTGAAAAGGTGAATAGATTGTAGAATAGCCAAAGAAGATGTAGCATTGTTATAAAACCTTTAAAATCTCTAAACTATCACAAGTAGGGCAGTTCATCACAGTTAATCCATTGCAACTGGATTGATGAAAGGTCACTTACACCTGAATACTACATTGTATTTGTGAAAAGCAAACGGTATCAGCATAATTTTATTTATTATTTATTTTATTTATTTATTTATTAATAAACAAAAACATCTGTCAGTTCCATGCAGTTTTCAACAGCTATCAAAAACAAAGGTCATTTTTGGATGGATGGATTTTTTGTGAATGTTTCTTCTTCTACATAAGATTTTAGTCATCTTTAGTTCATGTGATACTTTATTGTCAATGCACAAATTAAGTAACAGTAGTCTGAAACGAAATGCTGTTTTACATCGAAACCAGTGGTGCAAATAACGGACATGTCCAAATGGGCCTTGATGAAATGCGTCGCTAGACTGTTCATACACATTTTAACGGGCCAAAGTTGAAGAGCTGTTGTTCGTTATTGTTTGTGCAAATATAGGCTGATTCATGTTCCCTTGCATTGTGTAACTGAGGTCCATGGCTAGTCTGGCTTTCACCAGACCAAGCTCAATCTTTTAAGAAATCAAAAAATAAATAGCGGGCAGATCAGGCTGGGTTCACCCAGCCTAGTCCATAGGCACCAGATATTGTTTAATTTCCCGATTGAGATATCCACGCTCTGGCTATTCTAAATGCAAAAATGCATCAGGGAGTTATGACAAAACTGTAACTAACAAACTAGATCCTAATAGAAAGCTGTTAGCTTCCCTAAGCTACAGGTAAGCTTATAAAGTAGGCCTATTTACAACATAAATTGTCAATAGGCTATGCTGGCGACACAAATAAAATCTCCTTTGGAAACCAATGGCTTATGCCTTACAGTATCAAGCGGACTTAAACTGCCATATCGTGGCGAAAAGTTGTAATAAAATTCACGCAGCTCCATGAGTCAAGGAAAGCGCGAATGAAGTAGCCACTTCTAAATGGGACCCACTACACAGTAGCTTAAGGTGTGTTGCTAAAGCAGCCATAATGAAATGAAGGTGTCATTGTTTGGATACTTCACACACACGTGCTTTTTAATTTCACAGACTAAAACTACCAAGCTGGAATCAAAGCACATCGATTCCCCTCCCACACCCTGCACGCACTTAAAACAAATAAACAGGCGTCTCAGTCTCACACATGTATAGGCAAAACTGTATCAGACCAGTGTAACGTTGGTAAATCTTCCATTGCACAGAATGATTTTTGTAGCACGTGCAACAAATGACAGTCGAAAGATACAATTACAGTGCTGCTATCAATTTGCTTGGTATAACCGCATTTATAGTTTTCTACAAATGCAATCAATCAAATTGGCCTCCATCACTCAACCAATGCTAACGGTAACATTACCTCAGGGCTGCCAACTTTTCAAAAAACCTTGGATTTGGTGGGGCCAACCAAAATATTCCTGCGGAAATTTTTGTTTGGCTCATTCAGCATTATACCGTACAGTAAAAAAAAAACGTACATCAGTGGTTCTCAGGTGTAGGGACCAGGCATGGACGGATTATGAATGTATTAAGGGCTCCCCACTAATTGTCGCATATGTGGAAGCGGGGTTTGGGGGTCTTCCCCCAGAATTTTTTTCATTTGTTTGATGTGATTTCCTGTATTCTGGTGCATTTTGGTAGCTTAGAAATCTAGACACACCCTAGCAGCAGCAAATTACATTTGCTTCCAGGGCTAGTCTAGCAACTCTCCGTTGGCTTGTGAGCTCGAAAAATTAAACTTCTATCAGGCCAATCAAATCGCCTATAGAGTCAAGTAAGGGGCATAACATAATGATTGATGGCAGAGTTGCAACGGTTTGGCTTGAATTCCCTGCTACTTGAAAACAAAGAAGATGGATATTGCTGTTGGCCAACAGTGTGATACGAGTTAAGCTTGTTTTGAGATGGCAAAAGTTAGAACTAGCCAACTAGCTCCGCTGGTGGGAAAACGCATGGGACTCAGTGCTGTCCTATTGCGTGCAGAGGGAATTTGAAAGACAACCGATTATCCCGCCCCTCGGACTGAGCACTGCGAACGGTGAGTGCCCATACCCTACATTTTAATGTGGGTCTGGCTCATCAGGCTAGCATTTTGGGGATGGCAATACTAAATTCAATAAGATTCATAGCCTACATCCTGATGTGTTGATATTGAGGCAATGATTCCATGCAAAGGCTTGGGCTTCAGGACCCCCTGACACATTGGGTCCCTGGGTCTGGGCCCGGAAGGCCCGTGCAGTAATCCATCCCTGGGACCAGGGTCCCAGAGTTAAATAAACATTGGTATCAAAGGGATCTAGCCTACTACTAGGACCATGGGCGTCGGAGGCATTGTGAAAGTGGGTGGGACATTTAAGAGGGGGGGTATGGGGGTCCTCCCCCAGAAATTTTTTTTTGGACGGACTAGATGCAATTTCCTGAATTCTGAATTCCATCAAATACCTCCCCAGATTTCAGTGCCCATCAGTCCCAACATTTAACAATATAATCAAACAGTCCAAAAGTAAATTAAATATCAAACTAAACCGTGAATCCAATGAAAATGACAATGAAGCACTAAACAGATGCTGAAAACAGCACTGGTATTTCGCACGGCAAAAGTGAGGGGGTCCAAACTAACAATTTAAAAAAGTGGGTGGGTGTTTTGTAAGAATTTAAGAAATGTTTGTATATTTTAACTTTTAAATGCATCAATCAGGTGCACCTTCAAAATAAATTCAGAGGTCAGACTTGCTTATTTTTATGGAAATATGTGTGCTGTAGCCTAAGCTATTTTGCACTTCAGAATTATAATCATGCGCACAGAGATGGAATAGTTATGGTGATATTGCAATAAGTTCACAACCACAAAAACATATGCTACATTTCACAGTTCAGAAATGTTCAAAAATGTGTGTACATTTCAGCACTCCATGAAATTATGCAGAAGTGGTCACATAAGATAATATATTGGTCATTGTAATGGCCATAGCCTATAGCCTACATGCTATTCATTTTTCAGGATGTACCCATATCTGCATGATGTGAATGTTTGCATATGGCTTTATATCAATATTTGTGTCTCGTTATTTGATTTTCTTCATATTTTTTGCATTAATGTCACTAGGAAGCATGCCAATATATATATATTCATTTATCTGTAATGGGATTGGCTGGAACCAGACAATATAAGAACCATGATGGTAGGATAATCTATGGCTGAGCAATTTACAAAAATGTATGTAGGCCTACTGACAAATAGTTTACATTACAATACATTATAATTTCGCCCCAATGAGGCCATGTAGAAATGTGTTACAATTTTTAAAAACCGGATTACTTAGGAACCACTTATTGCACAGAGGCATGCTTTATATCCTCGTATTCGGTACGGTTTGCTGTTTATTGTGATATTGGGTTTGCCACGTGTTGTGTGAAGGGTTAGTGAAATATTAAACCGAGAGTAATGGGTGTGCACTGTGTGCAAAATGCTAATATGATTAGCCTAAATTGCACGTTGGTTCAATGTTAATTTTCTCGCGAACCATTTATCACAGCAACTTGGCGCTAATATCATTGGAAAGCTTAAATTCCGCATGTTCACCTGATGTGTGATCATATGATCATATGTATAGGTTTAGTTTAGTTGAACCTCATCTGCCAGGTATTTGACCTACCAGGTTGACACTTCAGCGTGAAAAATACTCAATAATACTCAAAGCATACCTGAAGCCGGGAAATGCGGGGAATGCCTGGGACGGCTTCTGAAGTAGCATCGCAAAATGAGAGAAAATTTAGAAAATTCCACAGACAGGGGGTGCTCTTGAACCCTCTCACCGTCTCTGAAAGCATAACCGTGGCTCAACAGGTAGATCTATAGATAGGGTAAACTCATTTTTCAGGCATCTGACCGACCGGTTTGACACTTCAGCGTGAGAAATCGGGGGTGTGGCGTGTGAGACTAATCAAATGTGTTTGTCTCACGGCCAATGCGTGAGAGTTGGCACCTATGTTACCTAGGTCCTTATTGATATTATAAGATTAACGTACCTGCAGTAAAAACCAAGCATGTCCGATAAACATCCTCAGATTTATTTCGGCTTCAAGAAGAAACGGGAATTACATTTCATGTGAACATCGCCCTATCCTTATTAGACGCTTCTATGTAAACTACATTCCTTGTAGGAAGCGCCCATTGTTTTTCCAACCCACTTTTAACTTCCAACAAAATTACGTCTCACTGCAACGATGCGCCATCTAGTGGACAAACGACTACTTATCGCCAATACTGGAAATGCAGCCATGATTATGATGATGAATATTTGGCTTTCTTTTAATCCTACTGAATTTGTAATTATGTATCGGCCGTTCTAATACCGATAGTATGTGGGTGCCTGTGTGTGTGTGCATGTGTATATGTGTGCACCGCTATCTACAGGCCAATGAGTGTACAGTCACTAAATGTACACAACCTAATTTTTTCATGGATGAAATTCTACGAAACTTGGCATACTCCCAGAGAATGCCAGGTCAATCTTACACATAAAATTTGGTGCAGTTCTGAACATCTTAACTGAAGATAGGGGCGATTAAAGCAGAATAATACTGCATTTTCATTTTTTACCGGGGGGGGGTGCAAATCACAAATGAGTGATTATGGGCCAGGTTGATGTGCGCCCTTGAGACCAACATACCATAAAAGATTCTTCATCCTCAGTGCCACGGTTCAGGTAGTTATTTAGGAAAAACTGCTTTTTTTGCGGTTGGATATAAAATTATCCAATAAAGACACATAGGCTATGATATGATTAATGGAGGATGTATTTTATTTCGTAAAAATTCAGTTCCAGCCAGATGCCACTAACTACATTTATACTCAGAGACTCAATGGTGGTCATATGTATTCAGAGACTCAATGGTGGTCATATGCATACTCTTATCGTCAATGTTCCTAGCTCCAGTAAACAGCATGTAGTTTTCTTAGCATTGAGAAGCATAAATAAGAACAAAGTGAAAGTTCAACTTGTCATTAAAAATCTGCAATTGAGTGAGGAATACATTACAAAAAAGGGTCATCATTATAAAGGTGGACTGAACAATCAAAAATAGATATTATTAATAAACAGGGTTTAAGTCAAGCACTTGATGTATGGGTGTCACGAGATCAATATTTCAGAATACGATTATCATGACAAAATATATCACAATAACGATATTATCGTGATATCAATAGCAATCATTATAAAAGAAATTAATCACTTAAAGTAGGCCTAGACTATAAATGACAAAATACAATGTTATATTAATAATGCAAATGAACGGCAAACTCTGAAATATAGTCTTAACTTATAGGTTAAGTTTAAAACGTTGTGGACGGCCACCAAGTGTCTTCTGGCCCATGGCTGCACGCACATCTAGTTTTGTTGGTAAGCGGGAAACCCGTCTATTGCAGGTAGGCTATCTGAAATTGCATTTTCAGGGGACTTGCCATAACTTATGATGTTAGCTATTGCATGTTAAAATGGCATGTCATGGTTGCACAGCACACTGCCAGTTCATGGACAAACGCAAGTAGCCGGTGTTACCTCCTGTCAGAGCAGCTTAATTAGCGATAACATGTGCGGTGATGCTTCTGTTGCCTCTTTGACAGCTCAGAAATATCATTATGCAGAGGTATGTTTTTAAGCCTACTTATTTTTTTACAAGAAAACTTTAAGCATGATCTTCAAATTCATTGTTATGCTATAGGCTATGTGCATCATGTGAATGAAAGATGGAAAACTTGTCAGTAGTTCAGAACGCATGGCAAGACAAAAGAAAAGTTCACATTAAGCCTACAACTTTGCATAACTTTTCGAATAGTCCAGTTAGCATGTTAGCCAGCTTTTTGTGTAAACTGGGCTGTTTGTTGTTTCACAGCCTTTTGCTTGTGGGTAGGCTAGTTAGTTCGCTATAATTAATTAGATTAATAGACACAGTCTCCTGATATTGCTTTTTGTTGCACAGTCAAAGGAATTCCCCCATGCTTTTCTAGCTGCGGGGAAGAGCAGTAAAGACTGATAAAGGTTATTCTATCCACTGCATTCTCCATCAGGTCCGGCATCTTTTCAAGTTAGCCTACAAAATCAAAAGTTTGGCGTTGCTATGACATCATGTTTGAGTGTGTGACTTTGAAGGGAGCAAGTAAGGAGGAGAGAGACATCACGAGAGAGTAGCCTTACAAGCACGTTCATTTAAAAATGCCATTGTTGTGCTACACGATAATACAGTGGGTGCATTATTTCCACGATATTCATATTCTCATGTTTTAATAATCACAATCACAAAACCGGTATATCGCGACACCCCTAACTTGATGCATGATTAATATTAATGTTTTAACCATTTCTTAGTGTATCAGCACGAACAGAGTGTATGATTTTTTTGCGGTAGAACAGTGGTTCTCAACCTTTTTTCAGTGATGTACCCCCTGTGAAATATTTGTTCAGCCAAGTACCCCCTAACCAGCGCAAAGCATTTTTAAGTTGAGAAAAAAAGACTTTAAACAGAGCACTGTGTCATCAGTGTCTAATTTATTAAACTTTGGAACTCTGGGTTTTTAGGATAATGATATTGAATAGCCTACTGAAATATAAAATTCATTTTATGAACTTATATTTTCCTGAAATATTTATTAAATAATTGTTTTTAAAGTATTTTTGCATGGATTCTACTTTTTAAATATATGTATATTTTTTTGAGAACCACTGCGGTAGAAAATGTAGGCTAGAGACTTTGGTTATCTCTAGAAGAAATAACATTAGCACCTGACATGCACATTTAAGCAGGCTTGTCTCCAGTATTGAATTAAAGCTAACTCTTATTTCACATGCTAGAAATGTTCAGTAACACAATTTCAAATCAGCACAAAGAAAGGAACAAAGTAAACTAGTTTACAAAACAGTCACTAGGCTACTTTATAAATGTAAAATGTAAATCAGGTTTCTAGGCCAAGTATACTTGCGTATATAAGGAATTTGGTCTCTGCATTTATCCCATCCGTGAATTAGTGAACACACAGAGCACACAGTGAACACACAGTGAGGTGAAGCACACACTAACCCAGAGCAGTGCCTTGCTACAGCGGCGCTCGGGGAGCAGTGAGGGGTTAGGTGCCTTGCTCAAAGGCACTTCAGCCATTCTTACTGGCCGGGGATCGAACCGGCAACCCTTCGGTTTCAAGCCCGAATCTCTAACCAGTAGGCCACGACTGCCCTCACAATTTTTTTCTCCTTTGGTGATTTTACTCACTTTGCTTCCAACCCAGGATCATCATGGTTGCAATTAAAATCTATTTTCTAAATCAGCAATTTATGCAATGGAAAGAATGCCTACTCAAATAGTGATTACATTAACACTTTCTGTCTCATTATAGTCAATCATGAAGTTCAGGGAATGTTCCCTAAAGGTTTGCTGAAGGTCACACAAAATAAACCTTTAGAAGACGTTCCGAGGACATCCTCTAAATGTATAGCCTAGAAATCTAGACGCACCCTAGCGGCAGCAAATTACAAATTACATTTGCTGCCAGGGCTAGTCTAGCAACTCTCCGTTGGCTTGTGAGCTCGAAAAATTAAACTTCTATCAGGCCAATCAAATCGTGTATAGAGTCAAGAAGGGCTTAACATAATGATTGATGGCAGAGTTGCAACGGTTTGGCTTGAATTCCCCTGCTATTTGAAAACATATAAAATAGATGTTGCTGTTGGTGAACAGTGTGACACGAAGTTAAGCTTTTTTATTAAG